>NC_081552.1:159777223-159907921 GCF_963082655.1 Stomoxys calcitrans | reverse complement strand
CTTGTCTCAGAATGAAATTAAGGGAGGAAATTTAATATGCTGCAGTGGTATAGCAGAAATTAGTTCTAAACGCTTCCGAATCGAACAGGCCGAACATACAGCGTGAAACGTCCTGAATTTGGGGTAAGTATTAGCAATTAAAAAAACGAAAATTATTCTGCTGTTTAACTGTTCTTTATTTAACTTTGTTTGCAGGAACTTTTAAAATTGAAATGCGATCTACAATTTATGCAGCGATGGAATATTTTAACACAAATGATTTCGCAAAGGATTTGTACTACAAATTACGGACGGACACCTTTGATGATATGTATTAGAATGGAAATAAATCTTCGTATCTATACTCAACACTTTCATTTCTTTTTTAACAGTCTTTAAAATATTGTATAAATAGCTTAACGGAACTTCTGGGAAAATATGGTGCTTACTTCTATGCGATTTATTTGGGATTTTTCCAAAGCCATTGAAAACTTAATCTGTGAACGTTTTTATTTTATATTTATATTTGCAACGTATAAATTTGAAATATATTACAATAGAAAAATAGAATAAAGGATTAATGTGGGAATAAATAATATATCTACAATTAAATTAATTATTTTATGCGCAATATTTAAATCTGAACGGAATAGAAGATGAGATTTTGCCAAAATTTGTTCAGATGTATTACCATGCAGTCAATATTCCGGATATTTTGTTCCATCAACTGTGTTGATTTCAGTTCAAGATATCTTTCACGATTGTTCATCATATGCACTGAGTAAAGAATAAATTAGTTCCATTTATTAAACGTTGAACCATAATGAAGTTCATTTTATATAATTATATTATATTTTAGATTCAAATCATCTAAAAACGAATAGAAATGTCTCTAGCGCTATATGAAGTTCAACTTCATTCGAAAGTAGTTTATTTTAACTCAACCATTGGGTCACTTTTTTTGAGTGTAATATAGCTTTGGGTATCCGAACGGGACACAAAGGACTACGAGCTGACTGATGCCAAATAGGTGCTGCAAGTGATAGCATGTGTAGGGCATGAGTGGAAGATCATGAGACGTTGAAACATTTTCTATGTCGTTGCCCGACTTTCGCGGCTAACAGACACCGACACTTAGATGGGAACACCATACCAGACATGAACCAACCAATTTCCTTCGAAGTTACTTTTTAGTATTTAGATACTGATAATTGTGGCGCGTCTGCGCCAGGCTCAAATAGTCGATAAACAACTGGTCTGCAGGGGCTTTTGACGAAGACATCTGGCACGAGTCTTGAGAACAAGACCAAACCAATTTTACCTTCGCATGTCTAAAATTTGCCTAGACCATCGGCTTTCTCTGGCAATCCAATACGCTCTTTGAGGGTTTTTAATAATACAAGACGGATTGCTCCCAGATAAATTGGGAGGGTTGATGCGAATGATCCTACAACTTTCAACGTTAAGAAGAGAGGCTCTCTTAATTGCGCTCGAGGATTAGTTGAACAGGCTATCCCAAAGATTACACGTATACAGACGGAAACGGTACAGCAGTCAGGCAAAAGGCTACGGTCACATGAAGAGCATTCCAGATTGCAGGACTCTGAAGACCCCTCTGCCGCGATTGAAACAGGTGAAAAAGCGTCGAAACGGGACACGATAAGCCCAGTGTGGGTGGGTCCTCCGGTTGGAATGGGATCTAGGTGTGCGTCGGCGGCGAATGACGGTACTCAACAGGTACTTCGACAGCAGCAGATAGTGAAGCATCTAAGGAGGAATCGCTCACTCCGCAAGGGTTCAGTGTTTTGAGAGAGTGCGGTTCCACTGCTTTCTCAACTGCCCCTGGTTGCGTAAGGAAACTTATCATGACAAGATTGAATAAATCTTGTGAGGATGAACTCCTGGCGGACTCAGAAGACGAGGCAAAAAAAAAATGTTTCACCATTGTAAGGCCACTTTGGCTCCACTAAAAGTCCTTCTGATGGTAGGAAGATTTGACGTGGTCCCTATCCAAGAACAATTTGTGAGTGGAGGAATGGTTTCGGGACTAAAAATTCTTGGACTTAAACCACTCAAGAGTACGGGGGATGGGAGACACAGAGCCTGTATTCTTGCAAAGAGTAGTTTAAATGTTTTTTTTCTTCCTTCGCTAAGCACTGAAGATTCAGTTGTATCCAGACTTGAAATAAATAAGTTTCATTACTGGCTGGCTTCCCTATATATGACACACAATTCAGAGATGCCGCCTTCAAGTCTTTAGTTGCTTGTTGAAGCCCCTTTTCCAGGGGAGAAGATAAGGTGAAGTGCGACTATCAACGAAAGGGGTGAGCTGCTTATCAAATATATTATTAGTTGCAATCCGCCGATTTTTAATAAAGGGAAACACCGACCTTTATCACATGAAACAGGTAGGAGTTACTAGATATTACCTTTATATCGGAAGATATAAGTGAAAGAATATGCGACTGGGAAGTGTTGGATGACCACAGCTTCTCTGATCATTGTTATATTAGTCTCAGCCTTGGAAAAAATACCGCAGAAGTGGTCCCTCGGCTAAACAGAAGAAAGGCGGATTGGGATAAATTTCGGCACACATTCATTCTTATCTAAACCAGAAAGGAAGCGGAAACTGCGGCGGACATAAACATGTTGGTCATGCTGATCACGAAGGTTTTGAATGACTCGCTTGTGTCAGTATTCCCTAGAGCCAAACCAAGGGGCAAACAGCGACCGCCATGGTGGACCCCAGAACTGTTTGGTCTAAGGAAGGGCTGCAGAAAACTCTTCAACAGGGTGAAAGCCATAAGAGCACCACAGAATTGGGACGTCTACAAGGCTGAGCTGAGAGAGGCTCAGAACGCTAAGAAAAACCCTATCCTCCGCATCTGTTGTGGTGGGATATATTCAGAAGTAAGATAGTAGATGGACAATGTCTAGTGAGGAAACACTAGAACTACTCTTTGATACACATGTCCCGAGAAACTCTCCAATGGACAACGTGGCGCCAGATGAGGCTGTCCCTGGCATGCATTCGTCGAAGGTTATTGGGGAAATTGTGTCCAAGTCGAAAAGTTTCGACTACCTTTAATTTGCAAAGCTCTGATGATGTATCATCGGTTGAATTACAAGCTGTGCCCTACAGACAGGCTCCTTGGTTTAGGGAGGTAAACTCTGCTTGTATCCACATCGTGTATATACCTGTGGGATGGAGGGCACAAAGGTCATTTTCCTTTCAAAAGCGGGAAAATTTTAACACGAAGGCGAAAGATTTTCGTCCTATTTGTTTGTCACCCCTTATGCTGAAGATTCTTGAGAGGTCGATAGAAACATATCTTGGGGCAAATATATCTACAGATCGCCTGTATCGGCAACAGCATGCATATAGTAAGGGCAAGTCTACTGAAACAGCCCCTCACGACCTAGAAACATAAAATGGTTAAATTTTTGACATTGAAGGTGCTCTCAATGTAAATCCGACGTCAATCATGAAGGAGCTTAAGTTTGTAGGCATCAACAATACCGTAAGATAGTTTATTTACCCTGGAAAGTCATCCTTATTTTGTTTACAATAATATTAACCGTCGCGCGTCATCGTTTAAACGAAGAATGACTGTCCAGAGTTAATAACTTACTCATCAACAGATGCATTACGGCAGGCTTGGGATTTGTAAATCTGAAAAGATGGATTAGCAGAAGAACTTCTCAAAGAGGTGTACTGTATCTTCTACTTTGCGATATGGCCATTAACGATATATTATTGTCTCTGTAAAAAAGAGGTGAAAAAGTGTAGGGGAAAGTTTCCCAGTACTCTTAGAGATACACTTCAGCTCTAAGTGCGACAGCCGAAGTGGGCTGCTGAAACTGGTTTAGGCGTAAATCTGTGTAAGTCAGTTCTGAAAAATCAGACTTTTCAGCAGGAGATACATATTACCTTAAGCTGGTGATTTAACTGCGTGTCATGCACTGGTGTTGATGGTGTTGTAGTCTCGTGCACGGCACTTTAAAAGTCCACCTACTGTTCGATACTCAGTTGGATCCAAAAGCTTTCCTTTGGATCAAATCACTGCCCCACTGAGGACGATACCATCTGTTCCACTCAAATAAATAAATCTAGACATTGTGGGTAGACAGATTGCTGCGACCATTGATGTGAGGCTAAGGGAGCTTTCCCTTTGGCCATGCGGCGGCTACTGACACTGTGTTATCCTTGATGCATTGTCCGATGTTCCGGGCAGTGTGGATTACACATTGTCAAATCCGCTTTTTGATAAAAAGTACTGTACCACCATTCCTAATAGGAATTTGAAATACAATATCTCCGGTAATAGAAGTTGCACGGACTTCTATACGAATGGTTCCAAACTAGACTGGCCATATCGAGGAGGTTACCTGAGCGCCGTAGTGTATTTCAAGGTCCTTGCAATAAAAGAAGTGGTGTAATGGCTATGATAGAATGTCATAAGGAAGATTGGCATAATTATCATCGCGGACAGCCTGTGGTATCACAATGGTATTGGTCCATTGTGCGGTACGCAATTGAAACGAACTTTTTGTTGCCATTAGAAATGCATTGGTTGGTATGTTTTACAGGATGACAAGGAAATAATTTCATATCTTTTCGGCCACTTAAAACCTATTCTAACCTTACAACAATTTAAGTATTAGGTTAGGTTGAGATTAACATTATATTGTATTGGTGCGCTCTATATACTAAAAAGTGACTTCGAAAAAATCTGTCAGGAATTCCGTGCTACTTACAAAATCGCCAATTTAGAAAGCGGACAATATCCTGCAATCGAATCTCAATATTAATGTTTATTTTTTACAAACTTAAGGTACAATAATGATTTCTGAGGACCAAGTTTCGAAATTTGGGGAATGGGAAACAGAGAATCAAGTGTTTATAATACGCGATACTTGTATTACAATAAATAATTGTCTGCAATAACAGAATATCAGTATCGATAGTACATTTTTGTTGCTTGGCATTAGGCGAAGAGTTAAAGAGTATGTTGTGTGTAGAACAGGGGCCGAATTAACGCATGCGTGAACGACTAAAACCGTTCGAAATCTGTCTCTTGTGAATTATATATATCTTTATTGAAAGAGATATTTAAGAACGCAAATATTCAAATCGGTCATGAATGATAAAAAAAGTACATTAAAATGTGTATAAAACCGGTAAAATATTCATTAAATACGAGATGAAATTTCATTCGATACGAAAGCGCTCTCGATCACGTATGCGGTAATTCGGCCCCAGTATCATATCCAGTGACTTAGGGGTTGTCTCCAAAACAGAGGTGTCTGATTTATACTGTAGCGTTGCCGTTATATGATGGCGTTGCCGTGCTTAAATTGGCTAGACTATGTTTAGAAATATTCGACATATGTATGTATTCGACTTATTCGGACTGCATGGAATTCTCCTTGGCAGAATATTTGCTTGCTAATGGTAGTGGAGGTGGCTGTGATGCTGCGGTCCTCCTCTCCTTGGCAGACATGCTGACGAGTTTTGTATTTATTGCCGTACGTACGTATGATCACACCAAAGTACTCATGCACAACAAATCCAATTTAAGTGAACATTGAAGGCATGCGAATAACTGCGAAATGCAACAACGGCAGCAGAGCAGATACCCACATGGATTTGTATCTCAGTCTGCAGACTCATTTTTCATGTTTCGTTGTTGGTGGAATGTATCTCAGATCAAAAGAAAGAAACAGAACGGAAGAACCAGCACAGAAATAGATGAACACACAAAATGAGCACACTATACAAATATGAACTCTTCTCAGTGACTGCAGTACGAATTGACTGACTGACGGAGTGACGGTCTATATGTACAGGGTGGCTGATGAAAGCCGCTACCAAAAAAAAATGTAATAACTTTTTTTCTATTTAATAATAATAATTTAATAATTAATTTAATTAATTAATTAATTAATTTAATTAATAATAATTTAATAATTAATTTAATAATTTAATTTAACATGAATAAAAGAAAAATGTATTCCATACACCGAAAAAAAAATGTAGCAATATTCATCATTGTAGCAATATTCATCAGCCACCCTGTATGTATGTTTGCATCTCTTTCCACCAGCCAACACAGCAGTCTGACTACTGAAAAATACATGGAACAAACCACCAAACACCGTCTGTTGTCGTTTTCTAGTTCAATGAACTCCCGAGCGAGAAATGTTTTCATTCATAAAAATGTTTACTCGACTTTCCACGGAGACCGAATATCGAGTGCATTGCAGCGCATCACAGCGCTGCGCATTTCTGTGCACACAACTCAGTCATCACTCTGAGTAAGTCAAAATGTGCATTCGGCAAGAGCCTACATTTTTTTTCTGGCTAGTCTTTGTCATCTGTTTGCTTCCTCCTTGTTTCAGCTTTCTCAATCGTCTATTCGGTTTGAATTTTTCTAATGTTAACACATATAACTTGTATTAGACGTGTTTTATTTGGCCAGTTAGCGAATGCGCTTGTGTGGAAATATATGCTTGCCTATTAAAGGGTGATTTTTTTGAGGTTAGGATTTTCATGCATTAGTATTTGACAGATCACGTGGGATTTCAGACATGGTGTCAAAGAGAAAGATGCTCAGTATGCTTTGACATTTCATCATGAATAGACTTACTAACGAGCAACGCTTGCAAATCATTGAATTTTATTACCAAAATCAGTGTTCGGTTCGAAATGTGTTCAAATTTTGACAAATTTTGTTCAGCGATGAGGCTCATTTCTGGTTGAATGGCTACGTAAATAAGCAAAATTGCCGCATTTGGAGTGAAGAGCAACCAGAAGCCGTTCAAGAACTGCCCATGCATCCCGAAAAATGCACTGTTTGGAGTGGTTTGTACGCTGGTGGAATCATTGGACCGTATTTTTTCAAAGATGCTGTTGGACGCAACGTTACGGTGAATGAACACATTTCGAACCGAACACTGATTTTGGTAATAAAATTCAATGATTTGCAAGCGTTGCTCGTTAGTAAGTCTATTCATGATGAAATGTCAAAGCATACTGAGCATCTTTCTCTTTGACACCATGTCTGAAATCCCACGTGATCTGTCAAATACTAATGCATGAAAATCCTAACCTCAAAAAAATCACCCTTTATAAGTGCACAGCCGAAAGTCGCGCAAATACACAGTGAGAAATCATTTGTAATAGAAACCTTGAAATTCCTCTGCTAAGAATTGTGTGAATTCCATATGGTTCATTCGGATAAGAATTGCACCTTGTAGGGACTCAAGAAGCAAAATCGGAAGATCGGTTTTATATGGGAGCTGTATCAAGATATAGATAGATTCAGACCATATATCCAATGTATGTTGAGGGTCATGGAAGAAGCCGTTATACACCATTTCAGTCAAATTGAATAATAACTGCGCCCTCTAGAGGCTCAAGAAGTAAAGATCCCAAATGGGTTTATTTGGCAGCTATATCAGGGTATGTACAGATTTGCGCCATAATAAGCACAGTTGTTGGAAGTCATAATAAAGCACCTCATGCAAAATTTCAGCTAAATCAGATGAGAATTGCGCCCTCTAGCGGCTCAAGAAGTCAATATCCAAAATCGGTTTATATGGCAGCCATACCAATTGGAAAACACCACGTGCGCAATTACAGCCAAATCGGATAAGAATTGCACCCTCTTAAAGCTGAAGAAGTCAAGATCCAAGATCGGTTTATATGGCAGCTATATCAGGTTATCAACCGATTTGAACCATACTTAGCACAGTTGCTGAAAGTGATATCAAAACACTCCGTGAAAAATTTCATTCAAATCGGACGAGAATTACGCCCTGTAAAGGCTCAAGAAGTTAAAACCCAAGTTCGGTTTATATGGCAGCTATATCAAAACATGGACCGAATTGGGCCATTTACAATCTCAAACGACCTACACTAATAAAAAGTATTTGTGCAAAATTTCAAGCGCCTAGCTTTACTGCTTCGAAAATTTGCGTGCTTTCGACAGTCAGACTGACGTCGGACAGAAATGGCTAGATCGACTTAAAATGTAATGACGATCAAGAATATATATACTTTAAATATTTCGAGCTGTTACAAACAGAATTGCGAAATTAGTATACCCCCATCCTATGGTGGAGGGTATGAAAATGGTTAAAAAGCGTCTATAATGTTCTCGGTTCTCCTTGTAAGCAAAAATATTTGAGCTGAGTTTACAGATTACGTCACAATTTCGCTTTTGGTAAGAGGGTGTCCATCAACAAGTACGAAAGTGTCAGTTATTAATTCTGTTCATAATTAAATCTGATCACAGTTGTTTTTAATGGTAAATGATAATCAAAAGAACATTTACAATTATTAAGGAAAAGAATTTTAAAATTTTTTATTCATAAGTGGTAGACTTTTGAGTGCCGAGTGGAAAATGGATCTTCTGTGCTCTTCAGAATTCGTATTGGCAGTTCGGTTAGTAAGGAAGATATGTCAAAATATTGTCCGGTATATCGTATTGATATATAATCCTGTACATAATGTCCGCATATAATCCATTGAACTTTCCCGAATTCACCAATTTTGAATTTTCGTGCGTCCCACCTGATGATGTATACGATACAAATGCTGCTGTATACGATACAAATGCTGTTGCGCTAGACAACCTACATCCTAAATTTATCAAAGCTATTTTGCCTTACATACTGCCACATCTTACTCATATTTTCAACTCCATATTAAGGACTAGTCATTATACGTCAAAAGTTGTGCCAGTTCCCAAATCCAAAAATGAAAATGAACATCGACCCATTCAATTCTACCTTTTTTTTCAAAAGCTTTTGAGAAAATGGTTCGTCATCAAATTTGTGACTACCTTAATGAACTCAGACTTCTGTTGAATAAATAGTCTGGATTTAGGCCGAAACACAGCTGCGTTACTGCCCTGATTGTTTCAGCATTAGATCCAATATTGATGATAGAATGGTTATATGTTGAAAACTTCAGGATTACTCCAAAGCGTTTGACTGTGTTATTCATCAAACCCTTTGGTATAAATTAAATTGTTTCTTTAACTTTTCGTCAACTGCTGTTTCTTTGCTTTCTGACTACCCACGGGAGCGTACTCAATCTGTTGCAATTGGAAATGTAATATCCCAGCTCTTGCAGCTTGACAGGAGTGTTCCACAAGGTTCGATTTTGAGACCGCTGCTTTTTTCGTTGTATGTTAACCATTTCCCGTCTCGTGTTAAACATACTACAATACACATATATGCCGATAATGTACAAATCTATTTAGGCAGTCCCAAGCCGCAAATACCTGACGCATTTTGTAAAATTAAAGAGGGTTTGGAAGCCATAAACACCTGGGCTCTTGATAATAGATTTCAAATCAATCCAAATAAGTCATATTGTGGGCTAATCTCTAACCGAACACAAAACATCAGTTCCGATGAAAACACTTTAATTGACGAGCAAGAGATCGGATTTGTTGATAAAGCTAAAAACCCGGGCTTAATAATGAACAATCTCTCACGTGGAAAGATCACATAGTTGCTGCTTCGGGAAAAGTTTTCGGAATGCTTAGCACACTCTATCAGACTTATCATTCACACCAAAGCATATTCGACTCCTCTTGGCTAAATCATATGTACTTCCTTTTCTCCTCTATGGAAGTGAACCTTTTAGTACATGTGATTCCAAGACGGCTAGAGACTACCCATAATGCAACCGTTAGATATGTTCATGGATTAAAACGGTATGAGAGCTGTGCATCTGACTCGGAAAGTCTTTTTGATAAAATTATATATGAAAAAACTACGGAATAACTATTCCATAAATTACAATTTGGAAGCACAAACCGGAGAATCCAACTTCGATATCGCCTGCTTATATCAGAATGGCAATATTTCGTTTATACAATCCGACTATGGAACTCACTACCACCATCGATTCAATCCGCCGGCAACGCAAAACACTTCGAAACACTTATAAAAGCTATTTGAAAACAAATAATTAAACTCTTACTATTGTATTATTTTAAGTTCCATATTATCTGCTTTTACACCCACATAGGATAGGGGTATACTAATCTAGTCGTTCCATTTGTAAAACCTCGAAATATTAATAAGACACCTTAAAGTACATATGTTTTTGATCGACTCGACATTCTGAGTCGAAATAGCAATATCCATCCGTCCGTCTGTCGAAATCACGACAGCGATCGAACGCGTAAAGATAACCGCTTGAAATTATGCACAGATACTTACTATTTATGTAGGTCGTTGGGGATTGTAAATGGGCCATATCGTATCAGATTGGATATAGCTTCCATGTTAACCGATCTAAAGAATTGACTTCTTGAGCCCCTGGAAGCCGAAAATTTTTTTCAATTTGGCTACAATTTTGCAGGTAATGTACTGTTATGACTGCCAACAACTGCGCCAAGTAGGGTCCAGATCGGTGTATAACCTGATATAGCTCCCATATAAACCGATCTCCCGATCTGACTTCTTGAGCCCTATCAAGAAGCAATTTTTGTCCGACTTGGCTGAAATTTTGCACGTAGTGTGCAAAACTTTTCCAACCCTCGTGGACCACGACATGTTGAAAGTGCAAAAAAATAATTCTACAACTGGAAATCCTGTTTGGACATAAGTGTGGCTATAAGAAGCACACCAACAAGGATAACAGTTAAATACTACCGATCTGCTTATGAATTGATGTTTTGCTCGTATTGTTTTGCTATGACATCCAATATTCAAGTCCAAATCGGTCTACAGCTTGATATGAGACACATTTGTGAATATGCCTCACATCGGTCTATATCTTAATATAACCCGTATACAGACAGATTTCCCGATTTACGATTTTAGGCCAATTAAATCTGCATTCATTGCGCGATTTTGCTGAAATTTAACTCAGTGTGTTGGGTTGGTTTGTATCGGACGATTTTTCGGTAAAGTCCCCATTTAGACCGATCTCCCAATTAAAGGTGTTTCAGCCATAGATAGTGTATATATCCGCCTATTTTGCTGAATTTAAGTAATGTGAGCTATGTTTAACCCCTACACATCCTCCCAGTATGTGTCGATTTACCGATGTATGGTCTTGACTACGACTTTTATCACCAGATTTTGTTTAAATTTTGAACAGTGTATTGTGCCGAGCATGGTCCAGATCGGATCATATTTTGATAGAGTTGCTTAGGTTCAGAATCGTGCATAGGATTTTAACGAAATGTTCTTTGTATATGCCATAGGTGGTGGGTATCAAAAGTTCGGCCCGGCCGAACTTAATGCCTTTTTACTTGTTTTGTCTTAGACACCATCCACTTTATAGAGAGCGGATACCTTTGGGACAGCCTGTCTTTTATACCCATCTCAATGTGGATTGCTTACTCTCTTTTATTCTCTCTTTCATTTGACAAAATGTAGCTAGCCAATATGCATTGTATTGTAGTAGGTCTGGGATTTGAATGCAATTTATGTCTAGATCTGTTTGTCGGAATGTCGGTATGGTGTTCTGTCTGTTGGCCCAATGTTCCTCTTGTTCTTTGGTTTCGTTTTTGGTTGGTTTGGTTTCATTAGAAAGCCAACAACAACACCAACCTCATCAGCCAGCAATAAGAATTCAAACAGAATCAAAAAAATCGAATCGTCTGCATAGTTTTTGGTCTATGGCGTCGTCGAGCGTCCGTCGATCGCATTGCATGCGAAAAGTTTAAGTTGTTTCTTGGACGTACTTAATTTTGCATTGCAGCAAGCTGCCAAGTATTTGAAAGTGTAGTACTAGTTGCTGTTTGTCTGACTATGGCGCTGCAGTTCATTTCTTATTGTTTGAAATCAATGCAAAAGTGAAAATGAGGAGTACCAAAAGTGCATAGACGGCGCACTGCCTATTTTAGTCCTGTCTTTTAGATATTTGGTTGTTTGTCATTTTTGTGCATAGAATAGATTTTCTTTGAATTAGTCTCTTTTCCAACGGATGGCGTTAACATTTTTGTTTTATTACTTCAAAAGTACTGATTTATTAGCAACTTTTAACGCCTTTTATGATAACATATGCATTCATATGTATATTTGTAGCGATATTTCCGCTCACTTCTTTGATTTGATTTGATCTTCCTTTCCATGAAGGATTTACCAGTAAAATTATTGAGTACATCGTGTGGCAGAGTACTTAGACACGAAAAGCTTCTTACGAACAGCGTTTTCCTGCCAAAGTTATTGCTTCTCCGAGGGGAAGCAAGAGCTTTTGGTCATTCGTAAGAAGAGTAAAGGGCAACCCATCGGCAATCCCAACTCTAGTTAAGGATGATCAGGTATTCACTGACCCGGTTGATAAGGCTAATCTACTGGCTGAAATGTTTGCAGGAAATTCTTCTTTGCCACTCCCCGTGATTGATATTGTACCTAGTTCGATGCCTCAGATATTATTTCGAACACTTGGGTCCTTGCGGATCTCGACGTTAATAAATCTCTGGGCCCGGACGGTATATTAACACTTGTCCTTTGTAAGTGTTCTTCGATGCTTGATCGTCCACTACGCAACCTTTTCAACCTTGCTTACCGCGCGGGTGTTTTCCTGACGCTCTGGAAGGTTGCGAACGTTCAACCCATTCCCAAAAAAAGTGGGGCGAACAACCCTGCGAATTACCGGCCAAATGCGATATGCTCCGCGCTCTCCAAGTTTATGGAGAGTATGGTTAACCATCCTTTTGTCAGATACTCAGAGTCCAATGGCCTTCTTAGCGATAGATAGTATGGGTTCCGTAGAAATCGCTCTACGGGAGACCTAATGGCATTTATTTATCGGAACGAAGGTCGTGACTCTGGATATCTCCAAAGCATTTGGTAGGGTCTGGTATGGTGCACATTTATCAAAGCTTGTCGTTTTTGGAATCGGTAATAACTTTGTTCGATTTATATCGAGCTTTCTTAGAGATCGCACTATACGAGTTGCTGTAGATGGGTTCTCATCCAATGAGTATACATTGACCGCAGGTGTGCCACAAGGCTCTGACCTTTCCCATATGGGCAGGTGCTCCACAATCCAACTGCGAGCAACTTGACCGGGTTAAACGGAGAGCGATGGTGTTGATTGGGGACAGTAGAGAATCCAACTCTATTGCTTCTCTTGAACATCGTCGGAATGTGGGTAGCGTTGTATTGCTGTATCGTTATTTTCATTGCGTGTGTTCCAGGGATATTCGTCTTCTTATCCCTAACGTAAGGATGTTCATCAGGAATACAAGACTTGCCAGGAACTCACACCCGTTCGTAATTGATTTGGCAGTCGTCCGAACTATGCATTATCGAGAAAATTTATTTTTCATCCGAACCATTCGCATGTATAATCGACTTCCGGCTAATGTCTAACCGACATTGACGTTCAGAAATTTAAGACGAATATCAATAAACACTGCTCCCCTGCTCCCAGACGTAATTTTCCATCTCAAGTGATGGTATGGGTTGCTGGTGCCGCCGATGGCAGCTCTCTAATCGTTTTCGTCGAGGCTTGCGTCAAAGTAAACGCGGCTTATTGTCAAAAGAATATTTTGCAGCTGTGGGCAAGCAAACATTACGGTCGTAGACCATGGTAAAACCATGTTTAACTAAATTGTCAAGTTCTGAACTGTATTTCGTTTACTGTTCAATTAGCCAGATACCAATTCGATGAACTTATCTTTTTGTGAAAATTTTAGAGCGCAAGGTAAGGAAGTAAGGAAAGCCCAATTCTGGCGGTGTTGACTATGTAATAATCGGAGAGTCGAAAGGCAGATAAAGTGATGCCAGGTATGCTCCGCCGTCTCCTTATCTTATCACTGTTGCATCCATATGAGGATTAACACAATCATTGATCCCATCGTCTGCTCCCTGTTCTGTAAACTGCATTGACTTTCCTCACACAGCACTGCTTGATGGCATCGTATTAAGTTCTTTGCCTATCTTAGTCTTCCGAATCTTTATAATGTCGGTAATGGTTCCATCGTCCAAGCGAGCTCATAGTCGTATGTGTCTCATTCTGATACTGAAAGCTATACTGACCTCCTTCTCACTTCCTTTCAGTACTAGCCTCATCTCCTCACGATCCGGCTCACCCCATAGGATTTTCGCCGTCCTACCGACTGTAACATGCGCCTTTGTCGCCCACGCTATTAAATCGGTCTGCGTCGACCCGAAAGGTTTCGGGTTAATCAAGTTTATGGACGGCAGTTCTCTGGCCTTCACTGCCAAATCGTCTGCCCTTTTATTCTCCCTTATTCCGTTATGGCCCGGCACCCAAACGTTGCGAATTGTGCCATCCTCAGAGAAGGCGTAAATCTGCTTCTTACACTCCAAGACTGTTCGTGAACTTACCGTACTGGTTGTTACTGCTCTTATGGCCATTTTACTGTCCGTAAAGATGTTCACACTCGACTCCCTCGCGTTAGTACCACATCACCTCCCGTATTCCGTGATCACCCGGATCTCTGCCTGAAGGACCGTATTATGGTCAGGCAGTATAAAACAGATCTCACTTCTTGGGTTCCCAATGTATACTCCCAGACCCACTCTGTCTTCTAGCTTTGATTCATCCGTGTAACTTGATCTTTCAGACGGCAATACTAGGCTTCCGGCAGTCCAAGACTGTGCCGCTGGCAGCCTCGCACTCGACCTCAAGTATCGTCTCAGGTATCCGATCGGAAACCTCTTCCCTTCCTTCCAAGTTTTCCTATCGTTGCCTCGATTATACCGCTATGGTATGCGCTGCTCCCATCCATAATCTATTCTCCCATTGCCTTATGTCTCATAGCAGAGGCTGCCTCACATTTAATCTGTATGTCAATGGGTCGGATATCTAAAATAGTCTCCAGTGCTCTAGTGGGCGTGGTCCCCATCGCTCCACCTATGCCAAGGCAACATTTTCTCTGAACTTGTTGTCCTAACGTTGCACTTTTTCTCCTTAGCAGTCCACCAAACTACTGCGGTGTAAGTAAGAATTGATCTAATCACGCTCCTGTAGAGCCAGTGGACTATCCTCGAATTCAGGCCCCATTTCTACATAGTGCCCAACATCTGTGAGCCTTCTTAGTATGCTTCCAATAAGTTTCCTATCCAAGATCACTCCTAAGAATTTGACCTTGTCAGACATCGAAATCGTTTTATTGCGGAAACGTGGCACATCAAATTGGTCCACCTTCGCCTTCCTCATGAACAGGCATATTTCTGTCTTCTCTGGATTTCTGTCTTCCCTGGGTCTAGCACAGTCATATGCCATATGCCAGACCCTTTCGGCTCTTTTGCATATGTGGTTCGGATCCTAGGGGTAAGGTGAAGAAGTGTTATAACATCGTCTATATAGCAGACTGGTTCAAATTCGTCCTCAGTCAACATTTGTAGTAGGTCATTTATGGTGGTCACCCATAGGAGTGGCGATGGTCATGGTGTCCACAATGCGTTCCATAGTTTTGAGTAGAGAGGACGTAAATCTTATAGGTCTGAAGGCCGTTGGTGTCGCATAACTTGCCTTGCCGTGCTTGGATATAAACATCACCCTTACCTTCTGCCAGGCTTTCGGAGTATATGCAAGTCCTAGGCACGCTGTGAAAATAGTTGCCATATGAGGCGCAAGATAGTCGGCCTCCTTTTGTAGTAACGCCTTAAATGTTCCATCAGGTCTGGGTGACTTAAATGGTTTGAAGCTCCTCAAGGCTTTCTTGACCATAAATTCCGTTATGATAAGCCTTCGATCAACTTCATTATTCCAAGGTTCCGGTGTCTCCGTGAGACCCCTGGTATCTTGTGGAAAATATGTTTTCATCGAAAGCCTCAACATGCCTTCCGTTGTTTCTGCTCTCACTCCTATGTCGTCTACTTAAGTTTCAATTTGGATTTTTGTTTTTGAGAGAAACTTTTTTATCTTGGAGGCGTCATTAACGCTATCGACCTGTTCGCAGAAAAGCTTCCAGGAGGCACGTTTTGCCGCTCTTGTAATCTTATTGAATTCCTTGAGCCGTGTGTAATACACATTCCAAAAAACTTCCACTTTTTTACGACTTGCTCTGTTAAAAAGTCTGCGGACCTCTTTCCCAATATTGCAAATCTCCCCTGTCATCCAGGGTTTCTCTTGGGTTGATTACCTTTCCCGAAGAGGACAACTGTCTTCGAAAGACTCCACCAGTGCAGTCGTAATCTTGTTGACATTGTCGTGAATGTCTTCTATGCTTGGACAATTTAAATTATCTTGCCCAAGTCTTCTTCGTAGTAGTCGACCGAATTTTGGCCACTTGGTTGTCAACTTGTTACGGAATCGGATTCAATGCTGGCCGTGCTATTCTTAACCTAATGTAGCGATGGTCTGAGAAGGAATGCTACATGGAGACGCTCCAATCCTGAACCTCATCGATTAGATTTTGCGAACATTTTGCACATCTTGGGATAATGGTACCATCGCCGGCTCCCTGTTCGTTAGCCTGCATTGAGACTTCTGTTGCTGCTCTTCCTAATGTTTCAATATTAGGATCTTTACCTATCCTAGTCTTCCGAATCTTGAAGTCGGTGATGGGTGCCTGTTTGTTGGGCTGTGTTGGGTCTTTCGCCACTGCACTGCTTGATATTTTAGTATTAGGATCTTTGGGGTGTGATGCCATCACCGTAGCTGTTGGGTCTTTGGAGTCCATTTTGATCCTTCTCCTGAATGACTTTTAAATTGTAATAGGTACCTATTCCGAGATACAGATATTTTTCTTTGAGGAGCGAAATGAAAGCTCGTCCGCTTCACTCAACGGTTGCGGATTTTGGACGAAGTCGGTTCAGATTTGGATATAGCTTCCATTAATCTGTTCGACCTATTAAGACTAATATTGCATTTGTTAACCAATTCAACCACATCAAATTTGGTACAAAGGATTCCCTTATGACTATCGGCATTGCTGTTGAATTTCATAGAAATCGGTTCAGATTCAGATGTAGCTCCTGTATATGTAAATAAGACCGTCCCATGCTATAAAGGAGCAACTTTGTTCTACAAATTGATAATTGCATTCCCTCCACTTCCTCTTGATCTCAATAAGCAAAATACGATATATTATGGCGATCGGTTAACGATAACCTGTACCTTCGCGACATCCAAAGATGGATGTAGTAGTTTCTACGGAGTTTTTTAGGTACAAGCATGAAATTGGTAAACTATGTATACATTTATATGAAATTTATTACAAGGCCACATATCAAATGTTAGCCATAAACGTAGTATTATTGAATCTAACTAAATTTGTTTATTGTAAACCCTTTAGTAGCTTCGTCTATGGCAAAAGGACCTTCTTTTTGTTGTAAAACCAAGAACTCTTTAATAACAAAAGAACTTCGATAGCCGCAAACGATTATTCGTGTACCGGACCAATAATTATTATCTTGTGTCTCTTCTACTAGAGTGAAACGATGAGTATTTGAGCGTATAGACCATTGGTTGGCAAAAATACTCACTCTATTGCACATTACTTTGTACATACACAAGAAAATAATCGCAAACAGACCCATGGGATTGCAAATAATTATAATTGTGTGCTTGTCGCTGGTATAGACATATTTTCACATACAACATTTTTTCCTTTTTTGTTTTGACTGAGCAAAAAGCAGTCAGTATATTGGCAGCTCGGATGGTAAACTCGCAATGTGTACATTTTTAAAGTTTCGGTACAAAAATGCTCGTATGCCCGATGTCAAAAACTATTAGATCAACACACAAATAGCTACCAGGTACTAGGGATCCCAAGTTGGGTCGAAAAGTCGACAAAATGTAGACGTTTCGACTTTTTGTCAAAAATTTGCATAATTTTCTAATAAAGATATTTCTAATTCACACAAGTTTTTGTACATTTTTCCATCAAGATATGATCATTTATTTGGGTTTTCATAAAGGGGAGTTTTTAAAAAAACAAGTAAAAGCGTGCTAAGTTCGGCCGGGCCGAATCTTATATACCCTCCACCATGGATCGCATTTGTCGAGTTCTTTTCCCGGCATCTCTTCTTAGGCAAAACAGGATATAAGAAAAGATTTGCTCTGCTATTAGAGCGATATCAAGATATGGTCCGGTTTGGACCACAATTAAATTATATGTTGGAGACCTGTGTAAAATGTCAGTCAATTCGAATAAGAATTGCTTACTTTGGGGGCTCAAGAAGTAAAATAGAGAGATCGATTTATATGGGATCTGTATCGGGCTATAGACCGATTCAGACCATATTAAACACGTATGTTGACGGTCATGAGAGAATCCGTCCTTCAAAATTTCAGGCAAATCGGATAATAATTGAGACCTCTACAGGCTCAAGAAGTCAAGATCCTAGATTGGTTTATATGACAGCTATATCAGTTTATGAACCGATTTGAATCATACTTGGCACAGTTGTTGGATATCATAACAAAACACGTCGTGCAAAATTTCATTCCAATCGGATAAGAATTGCGCACTCTAGAGGTTCAAGAAATCAAGACCCAAGATCGGTTTATATGGCAGCTATATTAGGTTATGAACCGATTTAAACCATACTTGGCACAGTTGTTGGATATCATAACAAAACACGTCGGGCCAAAATTCATTCAAATCGGATAAGAATTGCGCCCCAAGATCGGTTTATATGACAGCTATATCAAAACATGGACCGATATGGCCCATTTACAATACCAAGCGACCTACACTAATAAGAAGTATTTGTGCAAAATTTCAAGCGGCTAGCTTTACTCCTTCGGAAGTTAGCGTACTTTCGACAGACAGACGGACGGACGGACGGACATGGCTAGATCGACATGAAATGTCACGACGATCAATATATATATACTTTATGGGGTCTCAGACGAATATTTCGAGTAGTTACAAACAGAATGACGAAATTAGTATACCCCCCATCTTATGGTGGAGGGTATAATAAAGCCAATATGGACTATATTTTTGGCTAAATTTCAAAAGTTTTCACATTCCCGCTTATTTTTCCCGTGTTTTGTATATGAATTAAAGCTTGAAATGGTCTATATATCCTAGCCGACTTTCAACTAGTGTTTTTCTAAATGTTAAAACACAAGTGGAACATCACATTTTATTGCAAATACGATAAACTAACTTTTATTCTCTATCATTTCTCTATAAAACCCAAAAGAAACACAAAAATTTCCCTATTCTATTCGATTTTATGTATCCCGCATTATCAAAAACCTTTTTCAAAAATGAAGAATTTTGCAAATTGTGTTGTTGTCGCCACCATTAAACATGAAAAAAAAAACCCGCCTACCCCAAATCGGAGTCCATCTATTCTAAATTCCATCTAGACTTCGCTAAATTCGTTGCAAAAATCCCTATTTGTGAAATTTACCCTTATAAAGGAGCTAGTGTAAAATATTGGTCGATTCGCCTACGGATTATACTTCCGACAGGCTGAGAAAAGTTGCTTACAAAATTTTAGACAAAATTTGGGTTTCAGAGCAGGAATACCGAACGTTAATATGGGACATACACCCAAAGTTGGCTCCTATAGCCGAAGGTAGATGCCCAAGCGCATCGATCCTCTGTGGGTTTTTTCCATTTCTGACACCCAGTTTTGAGATTGCGCTCTCCGCTTGGCCACTCCATTGCAGTTTTGGTCTTCCCCTTACGCTTTCTTTTATGGCCGCCTTCAAATGACTTCTTTGCTGGAGCTTCTTCATCCATTCTGACAACATAACCTAGCCAACGCAAACGTTTTATTTTGATGGGTTTGACTATTCTCGTGGTTCATACGACGCCTAGTATATTATAAGAAATTTTTCCAAACTTAAGCAAAATCGGACTTTTAGGAGCTGAAGATTTAAAATCTGGAGTCAAGTCTAATGGATAAAAAAATATATTTGTGCCAAAATTTAGCTTCTATAAACATAAATATATAAACACAAACTTTGGCACGAGTTATTTATGACAACAAGAGTACATCAAAGAGCAAGGAATCATAAAATTGGAATCAGTTCTTATCTAGACAATAAGTATAACTCTGTCTAAGGCACATACATTGTTTGGTAACATTTACGCGATAAAGAAATATCCATCACAAAGTAGGTATTTAATTCTAACACGTTTTTAAATATGCGAAAACAACAACAACCATTTTTTGTTTATAGCATAACGAATACAGTAGATCATAATACAAAACCATAAACCATCGAAATAAATCCAAATATATTCTAAAAGAGTTTGAATTACCAACTGAGATTTGATAATATAATTCGTAAAAATTTGATTTTGAAATATGTTACAACATTAAATTTAACTTGGGATCCTTTTCAATATGCACAATCCTTTTCAATACTTGGAATCCTTTTCCATATGTACAAGTTATTTAAATGAATTTTTCAACTACACACAAGTTAGCTGTTAGAAGTCATAGAAAAACACCACCTACAAAATTTCAAGCAAATCGAGTAATAATTGCGCCTTCCAGAGTCTCAAAAAGTCAAATTGGGAGATCGGTTTATATGGCAGCTATATCAGGTTATATAACGGATTAGATAATACTAGGAAGTCATACCAAAACGAATATGTAAAATTTCAACCATATTGGATAAGAATTGCGCCCTCTGGAAACCCAAGAAGTCTAATCGGGAGAATGGTTTATATGGCGGCTTTATAAGGATATGGACTAATTTAGACCACACTTGACACAGTTGTTGGAAGCCAAAATAAAACACTTCATTCAAAATTTCGGCAAAATCGAATAAAAATTGCGCCCTCTAGAAGCTCAAGAAGTCAAGACCCAAGATCGGTTTATATGGCAGCTATATCAGGTTATCAACCGATATAGACCATATTTAGAACAGTTAATGGAAGTTATACCAAAACGACATATGCAAAATTTCTACCATATTGAATAAGAATTGCTCCCTTAAGAAGCTCAAGAAGTCCATTGGGGAGATCTGTTTATATGGCTGCTTTATCAGGTCATCAACCGATTTAGACCATACTAAAAACAGTTCCTGGGAATCATACCTAAACACTTTATGAAAAATTTCATCCAAATGGAATAAGAATTGCGCCCTCTAGAAGATCTAGAATTAAAGACCAAATGTCGGTTTATATGGCAGCTATTATCAACCGATTTACACCATACTTGGCACAGTTGTTGGAAGTGATACCAAAACACTTTATGGAAAATTTCATCCAAATCGGATAAGAATTGCGCCCTCTAGAAACTTAAGAAGTCAAAACCAAAGATCGGTTTATATGGCTGCCTTATCAAAACATGAACCGATTTGGCCAATTTACACTCTCAACCGATCTACACTAATAAGAAGTATTTGTGCAAAATTTCAAGCGCCTAGCTTTACTCCTTCGAAATTTAACGTGCATTCGACAGACAAACGTCATGACGATCAAGAATAGGTATACTTTATGGGGTCTTAGGCGCTACAGCTGCGGTGGTGGTATCAGTCCGTAGCATGTTGTCTGCTACTGAAACCTCGACTGGTGGAGCGGCTATTCCAGGCTCCACTTGCCGACAGACCGAACCTATTCTTTCTTCGCATGCCTATAATTTGCCTAGGCCAACGGTCTTCCCCGGCAAACCAACACGCTCTTTAAGAGGTTGGAATAATAGCAAACGCATCGCTCTCAGGTTTATTGAGAGACTTGGTGCGAATGATCCTAAGACTCTCACAAATAGGGAGAGAGACTCCCTAAATTGGGCTCGGGAATTTACTGCACAGGCTACCCAAAGAATACACCTATAGATTCGGCTCCGGTTACCTGGAGGGCATCCCATACCTAAAAGAACTAGGGCGATCAATAGTGAGATGGGTCCAAGAACCTTTGCTAAAGTCGCCAGGGACAGTTTGGTGATGGCAGTTGTCGGAGGCCACCGTTGGGCAGAGGTTAGCATGTCCGCCTATGACGCTGAACGCATGGGTTCGAATCCTGGCGAGACCATCAAAAAATTTTTCAGCGGTGGTTTTCCCCTCCTAATGCTGGCAACATTTGTGGCAAAGAAGTGTCGCACTGCGACACGCCGTTCGGACTCGGCTATAAAAAGGAGACCCCTTATCATTGAGCTTAAACTTGAATCGGACTGTACTCATGTTCATGGGCAAAATTTGCATTTTGCATTTAGTTGTCGACAAGAGAGAAGGACAGTTCTGCATAGCTAGGAATAATTGGAGTGGGATAGTCAATGGACTGTCATCAGTATACTCCGATGTCCTTGCGGAATTTACTGGGTCTCCTCCACTTTGTGACGATGCAGGCTGGTATCAGGGCCGATACAGTCTAATTGCTTTCGGGAATCAAGGCTCAATTGAAATATATCGTTGTGCGCTAAAAAAAGATTGATGAGATAAAAAAAGATTGATGAGATAAGGTGCAGCACTAGATTTAGTCAAGAAGGAAGATATTCCATCTCGTCCAATGGCGCATGTCTGGATTCCGAGGATAGTCTCAGATCCAGAATCAATTCCAATCTTTCAACCACCGACTGGAAGATTGGTAGATTGGATCAGGCTGATGGTCACCGGATACATGCAGTATTCGTATTAAACTCCGGCTGTCTCGCAGACCTCAACAAGTCTGAACAGCCTTCTCTCGCTGTCAAGGAGTGTACAATGATGTAAAACCGACGTCAATCGTGAGGTTCTACGCATCAACTCTACCGTTAGAAAGTTTATTAATAACTTACTTGCTAAAAGATGCATTACGGCAGGCTTGAGATCTGTGGAAATAAAAAGATGAGTCAGCAATGGAACACCTCAAGGACAGAAAGTTGAACTTCAAGTCCGACATTTTGGAAAGGGCAAGAAAGGTCACTCTTGATGCACTTATTTTAATGCTACATCTTATGCCTCCGGACATTGTGGCAAGACAAATTACTGCTACCACTGCCGTTAGGTAAAGGGAGCTTTTTCTTTGGTCATGTGGCGGCTATGGACACTGTGTTATCCTTGATGCAATATAAGATGTTCCAGGCAATATGGGTTACATCCTACCTGAGCCGCTGTTTGATAAAAAGTACTGTACCACTATTCCTGATAGAACCGATTGGAACTGCGATATCCCTGTTATTCGACCACTGCAGTGTGTATCAGCCGGAGATCCTTGCAATTAAGCAAGTGGTGGAATATCTAAGATTATAATGCCATAACGACGATTGGCATATATATCTTCTCAAACGAAAGATAGATGGTCACATAGAGGGGGCTAAATGGTAGTCTGATGGTGCAAGGTCAGGGCTATATGGTGGATGCATCAAAAGTTCCCAGCCAAGCTTACTCAGTTTTTGGCGAGTGACCAAAGATGTGTGCGGTCTAGCGTTGTTCTGGTGGAATATGACACCTTTACGATTGACCAGTTCTGGTCGCTTCTCCTTGATGGCTGTATTCAATTTGTCCAATTGTTGACAGTAAACATCCGAATTAATCGTTTGGTTCCTTGGAAGCAGCTCAAAATATACCACACACTTCCAATCCCACCAAACAGACGGCATAACCTTCTTTTGGTGTATATCAGCCTTTGAAGTGGTTTGAGCTGGTTCACCATACTTGGACCATGATCGTTTTCGACTAACGTTGTTGTAAGCAATCCATTTTTCATCTTCAGTTATGATTCGTTTTAAAAACGGATCGATTTCATTGCGTTTAAGGTGCATATCACAAGCGTTGATTCGGTTTGTTAAATGAATTTCATTCAATTCATGTGGTACCCATATTAAAATTGTCGCCAAACAAACAAATGTAAACAAAATTTCGCGCACTTTTTTCTAAAGCAAGCTAAAAGTAACAGCTGATATCTGACAGAAGAAAGAATGCAATTACAGAGTCACAAGCCGTTGAAAAAACTTGTCAACGCCGACTATTTTACTACTATATTACCGACAATTACTTTTTGGGCAACCCAATATGTAACGTTTCGCTTCAACATATCTAACTTTGTTTATTGTAAACCCTTTTTTCACCTACTGTAAAATTACCTTCCTTTTGTTCTAAAATCAAAAACTCTTTAACGGCAAAACTTTTTCGATAGCCGCAAACGATTATTCGTTTTAGGTATGCCAGATTCGAAATCTACTCTCGAATACCTTTCATTTGAACCCCATATTGAAATGAACGTCCAACATGACTGTTTGGGGGAGTTTTTGGGTTGGGGCGTCCCGATGGGTACTTAGACTCAAATTTTAATACTATATTCGTATTCAACTCTCCAATTCCTTTCATTTGATACATATATTGTCCCGATCGGTCCACTTTTGATTTTGGGTTGTGTTTTTGGCATTAGGAGGATACCGAAAAATTATATAGTCTATGTGTCCTCCCAGACCAACCTACACAATATGCGAAAATTGCGAGAAAATCGTTTTTCAGTCTATACGGAACAAACAAACCGAGTCCCATATAACCGTGATTGGCTAATGTGACCATTTTGGACGTTTTTGTGGAGGTGGGGCCTTTACTTCGACATAAATTTGTATGCCAGATATCTACTCCCGCATACTTTTCATTTGATACCCATATTGTTCTTATCGGTCCACTTTTGATTTTGAGTGATGTTTTTGGGGTAACGGTGGACTCTCCACCGTTACACACTTCGGTTATCAAAAAATTATAAAGATGTTCCTACTACCTCACCATATTCGTAATCTACTCCCAAATACCTTTCATTTGAGTCCCTTATTGTCCCGATCGGTCCACCTTTATTTTTTATCGGGCCCCCTCCCGATATCAAAAAACTATACAGCCTATGTATCCTTCCAGACCAACCTACACACTCTGTGAAAATTTCAAGGTAATCGGTTCAGTTGTTTTTGAGTCTATACGGAACAAACGAACAAACAAGCACAAATTCATTTTTACACATTTCACTTTATCCAAATCTGAACACATTTCTATGCAATTCAAAACAAATATTGAGAGTCATAATAAAATCCTTCCCCCCAAATTTCAAGACAATCAGTTGACAAATGACCACATTATTGCAATATAAGCCCAAATTGGGCGAACATATATATGGAAGCTATATCCAAATCTGAACCCATTGTTTCCATTTTCAATAAGCTTCGTCTCTTGGCTACAAAAAATGTCTGTGCCAAATTTGAAGATGATTGGATGAAAATTTCGACCTGTACTTTGTTCACAATTTAACGTGGACAGACAGACGGACATAGCTTAAACGAATCAGAAAGTGATTCTGAGTCGATTGGTATACTTGTCAATTGGTCTAGCTCTCTTCCCTCTGGATGTTACAAACAGATGCGTTAAGTTATAATACCCTGTACCACAGCAGCAGTGTACGGTTTAAGAACGTGTAATTTTATTGTAAACAAAATCTAACTGTTAAACTATTTTTTTGCTTGTACGTATACGCTCTAACATTCGAAAAATGGGAATTTGAGGGGGCTTGGACCCATTAGCCGCCCCGTGGCTACGCCATTGGCTACCGTATATATGTATGTATATGCTGATTTACACCTTTAGGGCCTTTACTACCTCATTTATCAACTGATCTTCTCACAATTTTGTACAATGATTTCCTCTATGACTCCCAAAATATGTACTGATTTCGGTCGAAGCTCTACCATCCAAGTTTAAGCAAATTTTATTTCCGACGTACTAAGGTCGGCTTCGACCTACCTTACTTGTTTAATTTTGTAACATTTGCGATATACAAAATACAGTTTTGATATCCTAAAATTGTCACTAGGGAACCGAAAACGAATGACTCTTACGTTGCTAGATGATTTATTCTTTAACCTTTAAGCTAGCCTCTAAAGCTACGGTATAACCGTTTAAAAAGTTTGAAAATTTTCCACGTTTCGGTCAAATCTTACCCCACTGTGCGTCCTTCGTATGCATATACAATAGGAAAGCAATTCCAATGACTCTGAGTCTTATTAGTCGTTGCAATCGGTCGTCATTGTTTCAACTCTGCTCTCACTCTCATGTTCTTCTCTTGACGGCCTTTGACGTCGTTGTTGATGTTTCTATTTTGACGACAAGTTGCCGACTGTCGTCAATAGTAACGCCAAGCAAATGCCACCGCCAACAAAAACAGCAACACAATGCCCATTTAAATTTAACTAAATCCAGCAGAACGGAAGTGAACTCTGCCACTTTTGAGCGATTTCTTTTTGTTTCTTTTTTTCGTAGCTGCTTTAGCGGATGCAGTTGACTCCGGTGACGCAACATAGAAGCAGAGAAAATATGGGGATGCTGAGGTTTTCTGTCTCTGTCGCCTATGTTGCCGTTTCGCTGCTTGTCCGTCATTCATAAATAAAGCATAGTGTTGCTCAACGGGGTCGCACAGAGGGGGCGAGAGAATATAGCAACACCAGCAAGAAACGAGACTTCCCCATTAATTCGTTGATTCAGTCATTCATTCATTCATTTTCATTCATACAATTCATTCATTAACATTGCGTAATGCTCTGCTGCTATTTGTAGGTTGCAATCTCAGTTGCACACACACGCACTCCCATGAACAACCCAGTGGGAAAGCTAGTCAGGTCTGCTTAAATCAGGCCTGATAACAGCGCCTCAAAGACTTCTAGCCAACTTTTAAAAGTTTGACAAGGAATGCCTCTAACGTGTTTAGTTATTCCTTCTGAAGTATCCCATAAAATATATATATATATATATATATATATATATATATATATATATATATATATATATATATATATATATATGGGACACACTGAACTTCTGATGTACAATAGTAACCTGGCAATGTCACTCAATGTTAAAAAGATATAACCATAGAATTCGGAGACCAGGCCCGCGGATGCAAAACATGGAATGAAGTCGACGCCTTTTCCCGCTGGGAACAGAAACATAATTACATAAAAAAATTAACAATCACTAGGTCGATCTCTCCAATGGGAGAGGCGTATGTATGTACACATGCACTTACATAGGTATGTACGTATACATGCACTTTATGTATGCATGCACTTTTTTAACAGGGACGAACTTGCTTATTATTACAACCAAGTAATGGAACTTACGAACTGAAGATTAAGCTGAAGGAAGTAATCATTCGAGCGAGTATTTGGCATCTAGAAGTTAAACGAACACATTGTACTTGCAGAACAGTTGAATGTCCGTCCAATGCTCCTACAGCAATTAGATGGGCTTTTACGTTAGCACGTTGAGGAAGTCAAATCTGGAGGTGGGAAAAACTTTGAAGATGTTTGATAAGAGATTTCACCGATGGGCTTATAAAGCAGCTATACCGATGGCGACCATATTCGGCACAGGTATGTAGGGTCCCAATTCAACTCAATGGTCCAAATTTCATATAATAAACACAATTTCAAGACCATAAATCCATATGCGTCTGAGACCCCCGTCCGTCTGTCTGTCGAAAACACGCTAACTTAAGAAGGAGTAAAGCTAGCCGATTGAAATTTTGCACAAATACTTCTTATTAGTGAACGTCGGTTGGGATTGTAAATGGGCCAAATCGGTCCATGTTTTGATATAGCTGCCATATAAACCGATCTTGGGTCTTGACTTCTTGAGCCTCTTGAGGGCGCAATTCTCGTCCGATTTGACTGAAATTTTGCACGTAGTGCTGTCATATAAACCGATCTTGGATCTTGGCTTCTTGAGCGAATAGAGTGCGTAATTTTCATCCGATTTGGAAGAAATTTTGCATGTGATATGTGATATGCTAAGTATGGCGCAAATCGGTACATAACCTGATATAGCTGCCATATAAACCGATCTGGGATCTTGACTTCTTGAGCCTCTTGAGGGCGCAATTCTCATCCGATTTGGAGGCAATTTTGTACAACGGCTTCTCTCATGACCTTCAACATACGTGTTTAATATGGTCTGAATCGATCAATAGCTTGATACAGCTCCCATATAAACCGATCTCCCGATTCTGCTTCTTGAGCCCATATAAGGCGCAATTCTTATCCGAATAAACTGAAATATTACACAATGACTTCTATTTCAATATTCCTTGTTTGCCTAAAAAGAGATACCGCATAGAACTCGACAAGCAGCTCGTCGGAGGTATCCACTATCCATGGGATGACGAAAAGCTCGTCCTTGTGAGAAAGATCTCCCAGTTCACAAAGGCGACGGTATTTATCAAGGGATGGGGCAGGAAATTTGTGACAGAACGCATGTTGGGATTCTTGGGCAAGCAAAACCAAGGTTTGCTCGCAGAGAAGTGCGAGGTCTTCCACAGGGAGGGGAAGGTGGAAGGAACTCTCCTTGTGGTTGGTTTTGATCAAGTTTCGCTGACAAGCTTTGCTAATACTAAAGGCATGGGGAACTACGGGAGCACAGCTGTCTTCTTCAAGATTGGGAAGATTAGGATAGGCAAAAATCCTCATAATGAGACATCAGGGCACGTAGTGACAAGTGACCGAATACCGACCAACAAACTGGGGGTTACGATGAGACAATCATCGTCTCTCTCAATATTGAAACGACTAGGATAAGCAAAGATCCTAATATTAAACTACAGACAGAGCAGGGACGAGAGACCCAACACAGCCTAACGAACAGGGACCCGACGACGGACCCATCACCGTCTCCTAGATTCGGATGATTAGGATAGGTAAAGATCTTAATATTAAAACATCAGACAGCTCATTGACAGGAAAGTCAATGCAGTCTAATGAGCAAGGAACGGCGTTATCCAAGAAGCCCATTTATTGGAGGACCAATGATTGAGGTCATCCAGATAGATCTCCACCGGAGCGAGACAGCTCTGATGGAAAAAATCAGCAATGGCAAATTTCATATTGCCTTGATTCAGAAGCCATGGACGACCCCTCCACCATAGGATGGGGGTATACTAATTTCGTTTGTAACACCTCGAAATATTCATCTGAGACCCCACAAAGTATAAATATTCTTATTCGTCATGACATTTTAGGTCGATCTATCCACGTCCGTCCGTCTGTCGAAAGCACGCTAATTTTCGAAGGAGTAAAGTTAGAGCTTGAAATTTTGCACAAATATTTCCTATCAGTAGCCATATCGATTCATGTTTTGATATACCTGAAAGCTACCATATTAACCGATCTTGGATTTTGACTTCTTGAGTCACTAGAGGGAGCAATTCTCATCCGATTCGGATGAAATTTTGAATAAAGTGTTTTGCTTTGACTTCCAAATACTATGCCAAGTATGGTTCAAATCGGTACATAACCTGATAAAGCTGCCATATAAACCGATCTGGGATCTTGACTTTTTAAGCCTCTAGAGGGCGCAATTCTTATCCGATTTGGCTGAAATGTTGTACAACGGCTTCTCCCATGACCTTCAATATACTTGTCCAATATGGACTGAATTGATCTATAGCCTGATACAGCTCTCATATAAACCGATCTCCCGATTATCCTTCATGAGTCCCTACAACGCGCAATTCTTATCTTAATGGACTAAAATATTGCCCAATGACTTCCACTATGGTCTTCAATATTCAATTCATTTATGGTCCGAGTCGAACTATAACCTGATATAGCTTCAATAGCATAATAATTCTTATTTATTATTCTTTGTTTGCCTAAAAAGAGATACCGCGCAAAGAACTCGACAAATGCGATCCAGGGTGGAGGGTATACGTACTCTTACTTGTTCTATGCTAACACTAGTACTCGGTCGAGGACCTGCGTTATTTATCATAAAAATTTAAGTTATATATTTTGGCCAGAGTTGTCAACGTCGGATGCAATAGTGGTGAGACAGGGCGGCGGTGGAAGTCTACTAAGAAGATAATTTAGATTGTCCAAGCATAGAGGACATTCACGACAATGTCAACAGGATTACGACTGCACTGGGTCTTTCGAAGACAGTTGTCCTCTTTGAGAAAGGAAATCAGCCCGAGAAAAAGCCTGGATGACCGGGTAGATTCGCAATATTGGGAAAGAGGTCCGCAGACTTTTTAACAGACTACGTCGTAAAAAAGCGGAAGTATATTGGGATGTATATTACACACGGCTCAAGGCATACAATAAAATGAGCAAAGCGGTAAAGGGTGCCTCCTGGAAGCTTTTCTGCCATTCTGGAAAAGATTCTCTCAAAAATCCATGTCCAAACTGAAACGTTAGTAGACGACATGGGAGTGAGAGCAGAGCATTTTCCTTATGATACGACTAGACTCACGAGGACACCGAAAGCTTGGAATAATAATGTTGATCGAAGGCTTATCATTACAGAATATATGGTGAAGGCTCCTTGAGGAGGTTCAATCCATTTATGTCACCCAGACCTGATGGAATATTTCCGGCGACTATCTCGCGCCCCACATGGGCAATATTTTCACACTATACCCCATGGACTTGCATATACTCAGAAAGCCTTACAGGAGGCAAGAGTGGTATTTATACCCAAGCCCGGCCAGGCAAGTTTTGCGATACCAAAAGCCTACAGACTCTTAAGCCTTACGTCCTTTCTACTCAAAACAAGGGAACGTGTTGTGGACACCATGACAAATATTAGGACTTCCAGCAAACTGCTCAAATACAAACTGCATGCCTATATCAAGGGAAGATCGGTGGAGACTGCCCTGCTCTGCCCTGGTAGTGCATAAAATACAAGAATCCCTCGACTGAGAATGGCACGATCCGCACCGTTTGGGTGCCGGGCCATAGCGAAGTAAGGGGGAATGAGAAAGCAGACTATTAGGCAGTGAGGCCAGAGAGCTGCCGTCAATAAACTTGATTAACCTAAAGCCTTCTAAGTAGACGCAGTCCGAATTAAGGGCGTGGGCGACAAACGCGCATGTAATCCTGTGGAACAGCGAAACGATCGGTAGAACGGCGATAATCCTTCCTAAGTAAGAAGGAGGTCAGTATAGCTTTCGGTATCATAACGGGCACATAGGACTACGAGCTCACTTATGTTAAATCGGTGCGGCAAGTTTTGGCATGTGTAGGACATGTGGGAAGGAGATGAGACGTTGGAGCATTTCCTATGCCATTGCCTGACTTTCGCGACTAACAGATACCGGTACTTAGGTGGGGACACAATAACAGACATGAACCAATATAAGAGCGTGGCATGGAAAACAATTAAGGATTATGTAAGTAGCACGGAATTCCTAACTTAGATTTTCTCAATTATTGGTCCTGCAGTAGATGAGCATCTTGATAGTTGGTGATGATCTCACCGTCTGCTCCCTGTTCTTTAGACTGCATTAACTTTCCTGTCACTTCACTGCCTGATGTCATCGTATTGGGTTCTTTGCCTATCCTAGTCTTTCGAATCTTTATAAAGTTGGTAATGGTTTCATCGTCGGCTCCCTCTCCATTAGGCTGTACTGAGTTTCCATTCCCTGTACTGCCTGATGTTTCAATGCTAGGATCTTTGACTATCTTTGTCTTCCAAATCTTAAGTAAATGGGCTTCTAGGGAGTAGGTGATGGGTACCATCGTCAGCTAGATTACTTTTTATACCCTCCACCATAGGATAGGGTATACTAATTTCGTCATTCTGTTTGTAACTACTCGAAATATCCGAGACCCCATAAAGTAAAGGGTGATTTTTTTGAGGTTAGGATTTTCATGCATTAGTATTTGACAGATCACGTGGGATTTCAGACATGGTGTCAAAGAGAAAGATGCTCAGTATGCTTTGACATTTCATCATGAATAGACTTACTAACGAGCAACGCTTGCAAATCATTGAATTTTATTACCAAAATCAGTGTTCGGTTCGAAATGTGTTCAAATTTTGACAAATTTTGTTCAGCGATGAGCCTCATTTCTGGTTGAATGGCTACGTAAATAAGCAAAATTGCCGCATTTGGAGTGAAGAGCAACCAGAAGCCGTTCAAGAACTGTCCATGCATCCCGAAAAATGCACTGTTTGGTGTGGTTTGTACGCTGGTGGAATCATTGGACCGTATTTTTTCAAAGATGCTGTTGGACGCAACGTTACGGTGAATGAACACATTTCGAACCGAACACTGATTTTGGTAATAAAATTCAATGATTTGCAAGCGTTGCTCGTTAGTAAGTCTATTCATGATGAAATGTCAAAGCATACTGAGCATCTTTCTCTTTGACACCATGTCTGAAATCCCACGTGATCTGTCAAATACTAATGCATGAAAATCCTAACCTCAAAAAAATCACCCTTTATATATATTCTTGATCGTCGCGACATTTTATGTCGATCTAGCCATTTCCGTCCGCAATTCTTATCCGATTGGAATGAAATTTTGCACGACGTGTTTTGTTATGATATCCGACAACTTTGCCAAGTATGGTTGTAATCGGTCCATAACCTGATATAGCTGCCATATTAACCGATTTTGGGTCTTGACTTCTTGAGCCTCTAGAGTGCGCAATTCTTATCCGATTTGAATGAAATTTTGCACGTAGTATTTTGTTATGATATCCATTAACTGTGCCAAGTATGGTTCAAATTGGTTTATAACCTGATATAGCTGTCATATAAACAGATCTGGGGACTTTACTTCTTGAGCTTCTAGAGGGCGCAATTCCTATCTGATTTGGCTGAAATTTTGCCAGACGTATTTTATTCTTACTTTCAACAACTGTGTCAAATAAGATTCAAATCGGTTCATAACCTGATATAGCTGCCATATAAACCGATCTGGGATCTTGACTTCTTGAGCCTCTAGCGGTCGCAATTATTATCCGATTTGCCTGAAATTTTGTACGACGGATTCCCTCATGACCATCAACATATGTATTTATTATGGTCTGAATCGGTCTATAGCCCATATAAATCGATCTCTCAATTTTAATTTTGAGCCCCCAAAGTACGCAATTCTTATTCGAATTGACTGACATTTTACACAGGTCTCCAAAATATAATTTAATTGTGGTCCAAATCGGACCATATCTTGATATCGCTCTAATAGCAGAGCAAGTCTCTTCTTATATCCTTTTTTTACCTAAGAAGGATGCTGGAAAAAGAACCACGTATAATAGAGGTCCAAAACTAAATTCACATCATGCCGCTTGACAGATGTAACCGCTTTATATAAGCCCTAATAATCGAGGATCCACTGTATAAATATTTTTATTTTATTTTAAACCGATTTTGATCATACTTGTCATAGTTATCCTTAATAAAATGTTCATGGGCAAATTCGCATATCCTAATATGAATGGATTTGCCCCATTTGTAATACCCACAGCCAACCATCAATAAGAAGTTTAAAAAAAGGTATAGCCCCCAAATAAACCAATCCCGAGATTTGAGTTCATGAGTCTCTATACACCTCAATTTTTAACCGATATAGAGAAGTAAATGGCGCCCCTATAAAAATCGATATGCCTTATGACTTTTTGGGAACCTAATAGAGACAATCATTATCCGATTTGATTTCTTCAAACTAAGTTAGTATGAATGTGTCCATTTTATTGCAGAATCCATTGTGTTTGCTACCCAAGATGTGGCCTGACCGAACTTAGCACATTATTTCTTGTTTTAACCACCTTAATCCGTAGAGAATTTCGAAATATATGTATACCCAAAAGAGTCCCAGAAAATAAATATTTGATTCAATTGCAACAACAGAGTGTTCACTCAACCCTCTTATTATTTTGAGAAAAATTCTCATGATCTAAAAGATTTCTTGCCTGGGAAAATCGCTGCGACAACTTAACGGCAATCAGTCTGGCTTTTGTTCCGAATTATCAACAACGTCACTTTAATCTGTCAATAAATATCTTACGCTTATACCAGCAACAGTGCGAGAGTCTATCTTTCATAAGTGTATCAGAGTGAGAGTGAATTGAGATGTCAAAGTGACAGTCATTAGTGGAGCAAGTACACTGCATATGTGGAACACAAACATCCGTATTCACAACACTCTCACGCATACTGCCGACGAATTGTGGATATGGCTGAACGGGTAATAATGTGAGAATAAAGACATTGTACAACGTCAATGATGACCGACATTCCTATGTGGCTCCATATGTTCGTTTTATAGCTTCTTTCATTGTTGTTCCGCAGCATATCATCATTAGAGCGGATGCGGAAAGTGGCATAGTAGGAAATTTCATTTTTTCTACTGCATAGCAAAAATGAAAAAAGAAAGAATTGGAACAAAACAAACACACACATTAGCAATCAGCAACAGTTTCAAACTGCGGCCACATTGTCCTATGAGTCACTGCGGGGTCATGCAGGCGCATGCAGTATACATACTCAGGCAACTCCCTTGTACGATCATTATAATGATACGTTGAGGGCAAGAATTTCAAAACCTCAATGACACCATGCAACACAAAAAATTTTAATCATTAAAGATTTGCTGAACAAATTATCTAGCAATACTAGTATTTCTATGAAACGATGCTGATTCTTTTACTTAAGTGCAAAAACAATGTAATTTTGGCTAGATTATAGTAGGTAACAGCCTAGACTATATTCCAAACAAGTGGCGACGGGATAACTCTACCGACTAGTCGTCAGCACATGTTGCTTTTACACGACATGTGCTGTGACATTATGTGTTCTCATATATATGCATGCTCGACGAAATAAGAGCTCGCCTTAATCGAAAGAACTGCATATATATTCCAAAATCCATTTTTTATATTACACTAGCTGACCCGGGACCGCTCCGCTGCGCTTTTTTTACTTTATATGGAACAAAAGTTTCCTTAGAATATTGATTTTCGACAGTTAAAGAGCTTTTAGTGAAATACCATGCTACGAAAATAGTATGTCGATGGACAAACAGTTTAACAATATAAATGCCTTTATCTGAATCCCATATGATCTTTATTGGTCTACGAATTTAAGTTTGGATGTAAGGTGTACTCCATTCTTAAAATACTTTATTTCAGGACGGTATTCTTATGATAACTGATTTACTGGTGTTGGGGTACCACCTCACCCCCGAACACTTGGCCCTGAAAAAATATCAGCATCTTGCTCTTCTTTCAAATACCATTTATTTAAACCCCATATTGCCATTGGTTTAGGGGAGTTAACACGATGAGGCGTCCCCCCAAAATAGGTTATCAGATTCGTTTTCTAATCTCAAATGTTTATCCTTTGGGGGTGTTTTGGGGGAGGGGTGATGCCCTAAATACATGGTCCTACATTTGGATATTAAATTCGTACTCTACTTCCAAACACTTTTACTTGAGCCCCATATTGCGATGATAAGTAAGTAATTGCTATTTGTGGGGTATTTTGGGAAAAGGGTAGATCCCAGAAAATTGGTCCCGAAAGTGGTTATCAATTCTTGCTCTACCCCCCAATACCTTTCATTTAAGCTCCACATGGACATGATCGGTAAATATGCCCGATTTAGGGGTGTTTTAAGGATTGTGGTGGTACCCCAAACACTAAGCCTGGAAAATATATCAGCAACGTGCTCTATTCTCATATATCTATACATTATTTATTTGAACCCCACATTGCCATTGCCCTCAAAATTGGATATCAAATTCGTTTTCTAATCTCATTATACTCCTTATTGCAAAAGTTAGCAAATATGTCCGGCTTGGGGTATTGGCCCTAAAAACTATGAACATCGAGCTCCACTGTCTTGAAGACCCAAATTGTCTTGGTGATCAAATACGTCCTATTTGGGGGTTGTTATGGTGGTGGGACGTCCCTCGATAGTGGGCCCCCAATGTTGATATCAGATACGTGGTCTACTCCCAAATACCTTTAATTTGAGCCCCATATTTCCATAGTCGGCAAACTTGACTGGCTTGGTGGGTGTTTTGGGGATAGGCGGCCACTCAGTGAGTTGGCCTTGAAAATATATATCGGATTCGTGTTCTACTCCAAAAACCCTCTTATTTGAGCCTATTATTGCAATAGTCAGCAAATACTTCCTATTTGGGTGGTGTTGTGGGGGTGGGGTGGCCCCATAGACACTTTTTCAGAATATTGATATCAGATTCGTGCTTTACTCCCAAAGACCTTTCCCCCATATTGCTATGGTCGTAAATTTGTCCCCATTGGGGGATGTTTTGAGGAGAGGCGGCCCCCAAACACTTGGTCCCCTATCTGGATATCATATTCGAATTCTACACTCAAATACCTTTTATTTAAGCCCCATAACATCATGGTCAGTAAATAAGTCCTGTTTAGGTGGCGTTTTGGAGAAGGGGTGGACCCCCAAAAACTTGGTCCCACATTTAGATATCAGATTCGTATTCTACTCGCAAAAACCTTTCATTTGATTCCCATATTGCCATGGTCGTTAAATATGTCCGATTTGGGGGTGTTTTGGGGGTTGGGATGGTAACAATAACACTTGGTCCGACAATGGGATATTAGATACGTTTTCTTATCCTAAATACTTTTCATTTGAGTCCCATATGGTCGTGATTGTGTAAATATATTTTTGGTAGGTTTTAGGGTGGGGCGGCCCCCCTAGGTACCCCATCAGAAATTTGGTTAACAAATTTGTATTTTTAGGGTACTATATGAGAGCCACAAAATTTCGCTTAAATCGCACCACCCATCTCCGAGATCTGGCGTTTCTGAAAATTAGGGTAAGGTGGAGGGTCCGCGCCCCCTTCAGATATCAAAAAACATAGTACCCTATTTTCACCACGGGATCATTATGCACCATCAGTGAAAATTTCAAGAAAATCGGTTCAGCCGTTTCTGAGTCTATAAGGAACACACAAACAAACCTAGAAACAAACACAAATTGATTTTTATATATAAAATTTTTCTCTCGTATTATCGAAGTGTACTACATACAGAGTTGGCAGATTTGAAACAAGTAAAAGCGTGCTTAGTTCGGCCGGGCCGAATCTTATATACCCTCCACCATGGATCGCATTTGTCGAGTTCTTTTCCCGGCATATCTTCTTAGGCAAAACAGGATATAAGAAAAGATTTGCTCTGCTATTAGAGCGATATAAAGATATGGTCCGATTTGGACCACAATTAAATTATATGTTGGACACTTGTGTTAAATGTCAGCCAATTCGAATAAGAATTGCGTACTTTGGGGGCTCAAGAAGTAAAATAGAGAGATCGATTTATATGGGAGCTGTATCGGTCTTTAGACCGATTCAGACCATAATAAACACGTATGTTGATGAGAGAATCCGTCGTACAAAATTTCAGGCAAATCGGATAATAATTGCGACCTCTAGAGGCTCAAGAAGTCAAGACCCAAGATCGGTTTATATGACAGCTATATCAGATTAAGAACCGATTTGAACCATACTTGGCACAGTTAATGGATATCATAACATAACACGTTGTGCAAAATTTCATTTCAATCGGATAAGAAGTGCGCACTCTAGAGGCTGAAGAAGTCAAGACCCAAGATCGGTTTATATGGCAGCTATAGCAGGTTATGATCCGATTTGAACCACACTTGGCACAGTTATTGGATAACAAAACACGTCGTGTCAAATTTCACTCCAATCGGATAAGAATTGTCGGTTCATAACCTGATATAGCTGCCATATAAACCGATCTTGGGCCTTGACTTTTTGATCCTCTAGAGTGCGCAATTCTTATCCGATTGGAATGAAATTTTGCACGACATGTCTTGTTATGATATCCAACAACTGCGCCGTGTTGAACAGTTTTCCTGGAGTCCGCAATCTGCAATCAGCTTATTGCGATCGAGTTTGGTATTTTTCGGATTGTCCACAGAGCTGCAGAATTTTATTCAAGACTTGTTCTGAGTTCTTTGCTGCTTGCTTAAGGAGATATAAACTATTTAACTCCTCAATATAAGTTAAATGTTTCAGACGCGCGCATCTTTTGTGGCTTTCGCTCTAATGAAGGGTCTTTTGCAAAATTTGATGGTGTCTGTTTTCCCACAGGCTTGGCTTGGGAGATGTAGATATCTTTCGATACAAAGATAACATCTAGTTCTTCCTTCCTATAATAAAGGATTGTTACACCCACCACCATAGGATGGGGGTATACTAATCTAGTCATTCCGTTTGTAACACCTCGAAATATTGATATGGGACCTCATAAAGCATATATATTCTTGATCGTCTCGAAATTCTGATTCGAACTCGCCATGTCCATCCGGTCGAACGCGTAGAGCTAGCCGCTTAAAATTTTGCACAAATATTTTATATCAATGTAGGTCGTTGGAAATTGCAAATTGGCCAAATCGGTTATGATTTGGGTATAGCTCCCATATAAACCGATCTCCCGATTTGACTGAAATTTAGCACATAGTGTTCAGTTATGACTCCCAACAACTTTGCAAAGTACGGTCGAAATCGGTCTATATAGCTCCCATATAAACCGATCTCCCGATTTAATGGCCTTTAAGGCCATAGTAGCCAAAATTTTGGTGCAATCTCTACATTAATTGACGTCCCAATACGTTACTTACTTTAATTGGCTATGACAGAACATTTGTTCCACTAGCCGAATGTAGAATAGCCTTCCAAGCGCCTCGATCTTCTGCGTTCATTCTAAAATCTCTGACACCATGTTTCGAGGTGTCCCACCACTTGAACTTTCCATCGCGCTTTTGGTCGTCCCGGCTTGTACCACCGTGTTTGCCTTCAAACGACTTCATTGCAGGAGTTCTTAAATACTCCAAGCACTGCCTCATCTGCTTTCACAAATATACATGCCTCAGAACCGCATAACAACACCGGTAACATGAGTGCCTTGTATAGTGTAATCTTCGTCTGTCGAGAGATGGCCTTGCTTCTAAACTGCTTACTTAATCCAAAGTAGCATCTGTTTGCCAGTATTATTCTTCGCTTTATCTCAAAACTGGTGTCATTCATTTCGGTTACGACGGTGCCGAGCTAGATAAAGTTACTGACTATCTCAAAGTTATGGTTCCCAACTTTCTCCATTTTCTTTATCTGCTCGGTTGTACAAGGCGTTTTGGGAGTTGAAACCTTTCATTTCATCTTATCTCCATTTACTGTCAGACCTATTTTCACTAACTTGCTTCTGATTCTTCCAAAGGCTGCAGTTACTAGGCATAGACGAGTAGCTGTGTTCTCTTGTGATTAGTGCGCCACATCTATTCACATCTTCGTTTCGCATAATCTTCTCCAGCAGGATATCACAATACCTCGTTTGGTATTAAATGGTTCCGAGAAATTCTTTCCTATTCTTACTGAGAAACACTTATCAGCAAGTGTCATCTTGCAGAGTGTTATTAATTTTGCAGGGATACCAAACTCAGCCATGGCTTGATATACCATTGAACGTGAAGAGGTATCGAAAGCGGCTTTATTGTCAACAAAGAGATGGTAGGTGTTGATTTGTCTTTATCGGGTCTTTTCCAGTGTGAGTATCTGGTCACGGTGGATTTACCAGGTCTTAAGCCGCTTTGATAGTCTACGTCTTATGTCGCCTCCCGTCTTCAATAGTTCAGCGGGTAACCCGTCGGCTCCTACTGCTTTGTTGTTCTTCAGTCGGGTCACTGTTACTAGATTTCCATCTGTGTCTCTGCAGGAGGAGTGCCTGCACCAAAAACATCGGTTTTATGTTTAACTCTTTGGTAGAATTTCCGGACGCGTTGGCGCGACGCTATTGATTGCAGGGTTGCTCAATATGCCGCATTCTTGGCTTCAGTAGCATCTCGACACTCTTGGTCGTACCATGAGTTTCCTGGGGGAGGCTTCCGGTATTCAAATACGGATTTCGCGGCATTTTCCATGGAATGGGCAATGGTTTGCCGCTGCGCCATTATATCATCGTAACAAGAAGTGCTTTCATCAAGCAGTTGGGTCAGTCGAGTGGAGTACGCCGTTGCCATCTTTTGAGTTTGCAGCTTTTCAAGGTCCAGCTTCCGTGCAGTGTCAGATCGTACTTTCCTCGCCATATTCAAACGGGTGCAAACCTTGATCCGAATCCGAATGATCCGAATCTATATTCGCTCCACGGATCGATCGTACATCTAACATGCTGGATGAATGCCTTCCATCTACCACAACGTGATCAATTTGGTTCTTCGTGTTTGATCGGGTGACAGCCATGTGGCTTTGTGAATATTTTTATGTTGTAATCTGGTGCTACTAACAACAAGGTTTGCCGTGGCGAAATCTATCAGCCTCAACCCATTACTGGACGTTATCTCGTGGAGGCTAAACTTTTCGACTGTTGGACCAAAGATATCATCCTTCCCTATCTTCGCATTAAAATCTCCCAGAACGATTTTAATATCGTGGACGGGGCAGCGGTCATATTCTGTCTCTAGGCGCTCGTAGAAAATATCCTTGGTTTGCTCGTCCTTGTCTTCCGTCGAGGCATGGGCACATATAAGGCTGATGTTGATGAATTTGGCTTATATGCTGATTGTCTATCGCACTTCCGGTAATATCTGCCTTGTACTTACCCAATACATACGTATACTCCACCTTCTCTATAGAGAGTGCGGACATTTCAAGTGCAAATCATGCAAATCATGCTCTTGTTTTCATTTGCGTGGGTCGTCAGCGTTAGGGGGATCCGTGTTTACTATTCCTTTGTTCCTCATAGTGATTCTCATAGTTTTACGGGGGCGGGTTACTGGCCCAGAGCCCCAACCATGTGGCATCGCACATTCATTCCTCCTTGTCTCGAGCCGCCTGCTTCAAGATCCGAAGTGTTTTATTGACATTCCAAATCGTGTGCAAATGTTCATAAAAATCGGCCAGATTTAGAAACTTTCATAAATATCTTTCATCCAATATGAATTTTGCACCAATTTAACTAACTTTTATTTGCTTTAAATAACTATACGTCGGCTCCGTCCGACACATAATACCGGTATTCACAAGCCTTAATGTAAATTTGAAATAGGTTTATTTGACAGGTTTCCTTTATAGAACTGTCAAATAAACCTGTTTTGAGGCTTCCTTAAGTTTTATGAACAAGTCCGTAATTATCTTTATTATACCCACCACCGAAGGATGGGGGTATATTCATTTTGTCATTCCGTTTGCAACACATCGAAATATCCATTTCCGACCCTATAAAGTATATATATTCTTGATCAGCATAAAAATCTAAGACAATCTAGCCATGTCCGTCCGTCTGTCTGTTGAAATCACGCTACAGTCTTTAAAAGTAGAGATATTGAGCTGAAATTTTGAACAGATTCTTTTTTTTCCATAAGCAGGTTAAGTTCGAAGATGGGCTATATCGGACTATATCTTGATATAGCCCCCATATAGACCGATCCGACGATTTAGGGTCTTAGGCCCATAAAAGCCACATTTATTATCTGATTTTGTTGAAATTTGGGACAGTGAGTTGTGTTAGGCCCTTCGACATCCTTTGTCAATTTGGCTCAGATCGGTTCTGATTTGGATATAGCTGCCATATAGACCGATCCTCCGATTTAGGGTCTAAGGCCCATAAAAGCCACATTTATGGTCCGATTTCGCTGAAATTGGGGACAGGGAGTTGTCTTAGGCCCTTCGAAATGTTTCTTCAATTTGGTCCAGATCGGTTCAGATTTGGATATAGCTGCCATAGAGACCGATCCTCCGGTTTAGGGTCTTAGGCCCACAAAAGCCACATTTATTATCCGATTTTGATGAAATTCGGGGCAGTGAATTGTGTAAGGCCCATCGACATCCTTCGTTAATTTGGCTCAGATCGGTCCAGATTTGGATATAGCTGCCATATAGATCGATCGTCCGATTTATGGTGTAAGGCCCATAATAGCCACATTCATTATCCGATTTTGCTGAAATTTGGTACAGTGAGATGTGTTAGGCCCTTTGACATATTTCTTCAATTTGGTCCAGATCGGTTCAAATTTGGATATAGCTGCCATATAGACTGATTTCTTGATTTATGGTTTTGGGCCCATAAAATGCTCATTTATTGCCCGATGTCCCCGAAATTTGGAACAGTGAGTTAAGTTAAGCCCCTTGACATACTTCGGCAATATCGCACAGATCGGTCCAGATTTGGATATAGCTGCCATATAGACCGATTTCTAGGTTTTAGGTTTTGGGGCCATAAAAGACGCATTAATTGTCCGATGTCGCTGAAATTTGAGACAGTGAGTTTGGTTAGGCTCTTCGACGTCCTTCTTCAATTTTGCCCAGATCAGTCCAGATTTGAATATAGCTGCCATATAGACCGATCTCTGGATTTAAGGTTTAGGGCCCATAAAAGAGGCATTTATTGTCCGATTTCGCCGAAATTTGGGACAGTGCTTAGTGTTAGGCTCTTCGACATGTTTATGCAACTTGGCCCAAATCGGTCCAGATTTGGATATAGCTGCCATGTAGACCGATATCTCGATTTAAAGTCTTGGCCCCATAAAAGGCGCATTTATAATCCAATTTCACTGAAATTTGACACAGTGACTTATGTTCGGCTTTTCGACATCCGTGTCGTATATAGTTCAGATCGGTATGAGGTATATGAGTATAAGGTATGAAATTTTCACCGAATTTTGATGAAAGGTGGTTTACATGTATACCCGAGGTGGTGGGTATCCAAAGTTCGGCCCGGCCGAACTTAACGCCTTTTTACTTGTTTTTAAAATATATTGGGTTGCCCAAAAAGTAATTGCGGATTTTTTAAAAGAAAGTAAATGCATTTTTAATAAAACTTAGAATGAACTTTAATCAAATATATAATTGCCATTTTGTTCGATAACCTTTTGCCATCTTCCTGGCAAATTTAGTATTGCACGCTCATAGAACTTCTGGCCTTTATCTGCAAAAAACTGAACCAATTGCGATTTTATAGCCTCATCATTGTCGAAAGTTTTACCATTTAAGGAGTTCTGCAAAGATCGAAATAAATGGTAGTCTGATGATGCAGAGTCAGGGCTATATGGTGGATGCATCAAAAGTTCCCAGCCAAGCTCACTCAGTTTTTGGCGAGTGACCAAAGATGTGTGCGGTCTAGCGTTGTCCTGGTGGAATATGACACCTTTACGATTGACCAATTCTGGTCGCTTCTCCTTGATGGCTGTATTCAATTTATCCAATTGTTGACAGTAAACATCCGAATTAATCGTTTGGTTCATTGGAAGCAGCTCAAAATATACCACACCCTTCCAATCCCACCAAACAGACAGCATAACCTTCTTTTGGTGGATATCAGCCTTTGAAGTGGTTTGAGCTGGTTCACCATGCTTGGACCATGATCGTTTTCGACTAACGTTGTTGTAAACAATCCATTTTTCATCTCCAGTTATGATTCGTTTTAAAAACGGATCGAATTCATTGCGTTTAAAGTGCATATCACAAGCGTTGATTCGGTTTGTTAAATGAATTTCTTTCAATACATGTGGTACCCAAATATCAAGGTTTTTCACCAGTCCAAGACTTTTTATGTGATAATGAACGGTTGATTTGGTACATTTAACTTCTCTCCTATCTCACACTCAGTTACATGACGATCCAATTCGATTAATGCTTTGATTTGGTCATCATCAACTTCATTTGGCCGACCTGAACGTGGCTCATCTTTAAGTGAAAAATCTCCAGAACGGAATTTGCGAAACCAATTTTGACACTGTCTTCCTTTTAAGGCTTTATCACCATACACATCTCGTAACTTTTTAGCAACCTGCACCGCGTTTTTTCCTTTACGGAAATAATAAAGTAAAATATGACGAAAAATGCTCCTTTGTGGGCTCCATATTAAAATTGACGCCAAACAGACAAATGTAAACAAAATTTCGCGCACTTTTTTTCTAAAGCAAGCTAAAAGTAACAGCTGATAACTGACAGAAGAAAGAATGCAATTACAGAGTCACAAGCCGTTGAAAAAATTTGTCAACGCCGACTATATGAAAAATCCGCAATTACTTTTTGGGCAACCCAATAAATAAATAGGAACACTTCTTTTTATAAGGCTTAATATATCTTTAACATGTTTACAAATCTGTCATTTTCCAATGTCTATATCCCAACCCAACTTCATCATTGAGTTTTATCTTTAATAATAAGAAGCTCAAGATCATTAACTCTATTTTTAAGGTGAAAATTGCTAAATATCAAGTCCAACACATTTCACCAAAGGAGGACTTTTATATTAAAAAGTTGACAAATTGGAATCTTGAAGTATAGTTCAACAAAGTTTTTGAGTTACAAAGAAGAATAGTTTGTTTAGTGTTCAAACATACATTTTTGAGTTTTTATTGTCTAACAATGTTCCAAAGTGTAATTGGTTATGAAAGAAAATGTATTTCCGTGGGTACTTTAAATCAGACCTAGAACTGTTAAAATGAATTTAATAACCTTATTTGCCGAATACTCAAAAATATTTTAGTCGCGATATGAAGAGGAACAGTTTATTCAGATAAGAAACATATATTTCTGAGTTTTTTGGTTGTCTAATTGTGTTCCATAGTGTAATTGGTGTAAGAGAAAATGTATTTCCGTGGGTACTTGAAATCAGACCTAAAATTGTTAAAATGAATTTAATGACCTTATTCGCCGAATACTCAAAAATATTTCAGTCTATTTTAGTCTCAATAGGAATCTATGTTAGGAAGTATTTTGATCAACTTTAATGATTTCTTTTAGGGTTGCCGCATGCAAGTGGCAACAGTCCATTGGACTTCTTTAATTCGCCAACAGTCTCGGCTGCATCATAGACACTGTATTCTGAGACTGGCTCACATTTCATTGGGGATGATTTATGGTGGCTGTCAAAAAAGTTTCAAATAATGTAATTGATAATTTACTCAAGATTTCTAGGTTTTTATTGTTTTCAAATAAAAGTCGCAAACAATTCATAAATTCTAATTTAAATGCCCATATTCAAATAGGAAGCGTGTCTAGACGATAACAAATGATGACAGACTTTAAAGAATATAAATGTCATTGCATTGCCATTTTATATCGTACTAGCTGGCCGGGCCCGCTCGGCTGCGCCTTCTTTTACTTTATATGGAACAAAAGTTTCCTTGGAACATTTATTTTCGACAATTAAAGAGCTTTTAGTGAAATACCATGCTACGAAAATGGTAAGTGCAATATAAGTGCCTTTATCTGAATCCCATATGATCTTTATTGGTCTTCGAATTTAAGTTGGGATGTAAGGTGTACTCTATTCTTTAAATACTTTATTTCAGCCTGATATTCTCATGATGTCTGATTTAGTGGTGTTTTCGGGGGAGAGGTGGTTCCTAAGATACAAATTCGTATTCTACTCCCAAATACCTTTATTTGAGCCCCATATTGCGATGGTCACTAGAAAATTGCTGTTTGTGGGTTATTTTGGGAAAGGGGTAGACCCCCAGAAAATTGGTCCCGAAAATGGGTATCAATTCTTGCTCTACCCCCCAATACCTTTCATTTAAGCCCCACATTGTCATGGTCGGTAAATATGACCGATTTAGGGGTGTTTTGGTGAGTGGGGTGGTCCTCCAAACACTAAGCCCGGAAAATATATCAACAACGTGCTCTATTCTCATATATCTATATATCATTTATTTGAACCCCATTGCTCTCAAAATTGGATATCAAATTTGTTTTCTAATCTCATTTAAACTCCTTATAGCAAAAGTCAGCAAATATGTCCGGTTTGGGGTATTGGCCCTAAAAATTATGAATATTTAGTTCCACTCTCTTTAAGACCCAACTTGTCTTGGTGAGCAAATACGTCCTATTTGGGGGTTGTTATGGTGGTGGGACTTCCGCTAGACAGTAATGTTGATATCAGATACGCGGTCTACTCCCACATACCTTTAATTTGAGCCCCATATTTCCATAGTCGGCAAACATGACCCGCTTGGGGGTGTTTTGGGGGATGAGCGGCCACTCAGTGAGTTGGCCTTGAAAATATATAGCGGATACGTGTTCCACTTTAAAACCCCTTTTATTTGAGCCTCATATTGCAATAGTCAGAAAATACTTCCTATTTGGGTGGTGTTGTAGGGGGTAGGGTAGCCCCATAGACACCTTTCCCGAATATTGATATCAAATTCGTTATTTACTCTTTCATTTGAGCTCCATATGGCTTTGGTCGTAAATTTGTCCCCTTTGAGTGATGTTTTTGGTGAGAGGCTGCCCCCGAAACACTTGGTCCCGTATTTGGGTATCAGATTCAAATTCTACATTCAAATACCTTTTATTTAAGCCCCATATTCCCATGGTCAGTAAATAAGTCCTGTTTGGGGGGTGTTTTGGGAAAGGGGTGGACCCCCAGAAACGTGGTCCCACATTTGGATATCATATTCGTAGTTTTCTCGCAAATACCTTTCATTTGAGTCCCATATTGCCATGGTCGGTAAATATGTCCGATTTAAGGGTGTTTTGGATCTTGTGGTGGTCCTCCTAGCACTTGGTCCGACAATTGGATATCAGATACGTTTTCTTATCCTAAATACCTTTCATTTGAGTCCCATATTGTCGTGATTGGTCTAAATATATGTTTGGTAGGTTTTAGGGTGGGGCAGCCCCCCTAGGTATCCCATCCGAAATTTTAATACAAAATTTTTATTTTTAGGGTACTATATGAGAGCACACAAAATTGCGCTTAAATCGCACCACCCATCTCCGAGATCTGGCGTTTCTGAAAATTAGGGTAAGGTGGAGGGTCCGCCCCCCTTCAAATATCAAAAATTTTAGTACCCTATTTTCACCACGGGGTCATTATGCACCATCTGTGAAAATTTCAAGAAAATCGGTTCTGCCGTTTCTGAGTCTATAAGGAACACACAAACATACAAACAAACAAACAAACACAAATTGATTTTTATATATAAGATTAAACATTTTGGGCTTGTTTCTTTTGACGAACTATTTTATAGAGAGAAAATGCTATCGCCTGGGTAAATCCTTGCATTAACTCTTCAACTAAATATGCTTCAATTCTTATAAAGGAATTAAAAATTAAATCGTTAAAATTTTCCTACTTATGCATTTTATTATAAGCTTTAACTTGAAAGTAAAAGTGCTAAACCACGTTCACACTGCTCATTATATCCAGATATATGGCCCAAGCCAACTGATATTGTAAAGGAAAAGCAATTGATTGAGCTATTAAAACTGGTCTTTATGATCACTGCAAACATGCTTTTAAAATTCTATTTCCATACGTAATGTATTCCCTACTTATTGTAAAGCAATTTTATTTTGCCGCGGCCGAACGGCAATGCACAGTTGCAAATTTCAGCGAATTCGGGTAATAAATGTGCCTAGTGTGGGTTCAAGACCGCAAATCGGGAGATCGGTGCATATGGCAGCTATATCTAAATATGATCCTTTAAGTGCCCTTTACGAGAAAAATGTGTGTAGAGCAGAGAAAGGCAGCAAGCCACGTTAAAAATGAGTGCACACGATAGGCATGAAGCGAATGGCACGCTCACACCTGATATCAGCAATCGTTGTTGACGCTTACGCCTCCTAACGACCAATACATAAAATGCTCTTTTAATTAAATTCGTTGAGCTATTATTATTTGCCGATGAGCAAAAAATGATTGCCAATCATATTTTGCATTTTAAGCAATATGCATAACGGCTGATTGGAAGACGCACACACTCAGCTACGGAGTGTATCCATGCCGCTCAACAAAACTTGATGTCTTATTCTTTTACTTGCTTTGGTTTTATTTGAGTGGCGTTAATTTCCAAACAACACACGATGTCCGTCGACCAAATTACAAATCACATCCACTGAACTATTACTAAAACGCTCGCGCATCTTTCACTTTATTGTATACGTGCGTGTGTTTCTAGCTAACTATATTTTTGTGTGGCATGCGATACAGACACTTGCCTTGGCCAAAGTGGATATTGAGTGTCAAACTTTGGGTCCAATGCAGTTCTCTGGTGTAGAGGTCTAAAACAATAAATCGCATCATACCATAAATCCTAACATTGGTATATACTCACATATGATCCGATTTGAAGTATGCACCGCAAAGAAGGGCCATACTCATCTCAGTGTCAAATTTCAGCGCAATCAGTTAATAAATAGGCATTTATGCCTCCAATTTTGAGAATAATTGTGAAAAGCTATGACAAGCAGCCAATCATCGTGCCCAATGAAGAGATTGCGGACCCGGGAGAATTTTGACGTCCGGAAAAGGCAAGCAAACTCATTGTTGTTAACTAAGGGTTGCTAAAAAGTTGTGAGTGAAGCTATGCCGGACACAAAATTGAATGAAAAAGCTTTGGCGGAAATCATCTTGGTGATAGATCCGAACAATTGTGGTCAAATTGCCGTCGCTACAACATCGAAAGATGCTTGGATTACACGGATTAATACCTACGAGGATAGGTAGAACTATTGGAGCAATTAGTGAACATCCAGATGCAGAATTGCGAAACAATTTAAGGTAAAAAATGCTGGATTGAATATCGATGATAAGTTGTTTGCCTTGTTGATGCTAGATGGACTGAGCGATGACTACAAACCATTAGTTATGCCTGATGAAAACTCTAAGCAAAAACTGAATGCAAAATTCGATAATGTAGTGTAAAGGACGTAGCACATCAATTTTTGAAGAAAAACAAAAAGCAAATAAGAAAGGCATTTGTAAAGCGATTGGCCACATTTAAAAAATTTCCCAAACAGGAATAATTTGAGTAACAATAGACTCAGAAAAAATTAAAAAAAGTCTGAAGTTTTTTTTGCGTTGCTGAAGAGAATTTCCAAGCAAAACCTGCATGTGATATTCGATAAACTACAAATTATTGGTACATCGATAGTGGTGCTATCAACCACAAGGCTAATTAATGGATGTACATATACCAAAATTATTGTGGAAAACAAAAAAGTCATAGTTGCAAATAGAGAAGAACTGTCTGTTGAAAGCATTGGTGGTCTTTTATATTTCGGGATTAGAGAACAAAAACAAATATTAATCATCGAAAATGGCTTTATGGTTTTTCTAAATATTCCCCATTAAGATCTATACATTTTTGCATGAGTTTGAACCAATTGTCGAAGCACGTTTGTCACTCTGATTGAGGTATCTCCAAAACATGCATTCTGAACGCATCAACCGCTTCTTCGGGTGTCAAAAAACGTTGACCTCTCAATTTTTTTTACGTGCGGGAAAAAAAGAAGTCTTTTCGTGCCAAGTCAGGACTTTAAGGCGGATGACTCCTCAAATCGATGTTTTGAGTGCTCAAAAATGCAGTTGTTTGAGCCGATGTGTGAGAGCTCGCGTTATCACGGTGAAAAGTGACCCGTCTTCGGAGGTTGGTTTTCCTGATTTCTTGGAAGACAACTGGCAAACAAATGGTTGTGTAGCACTTAGAATTGACGGCTCTGCGTTGTTCTAGTGGTACGATTGCGACATGTCCAGTTTTTCCGAAAAAACAGGCGATCAACTTTTGTTGGAATTGACTCATATTGAAACACCCATACAGTCGACTGCTGTTTATGTTGTTCAATTAATCCACGTCGAAAGTTGTGAAAAATAATCTCACAAAAATGTTCACGATTAAATTCCGTTTTTTGGGTGAGATGTATCTTTTATATTACTGTAAACAATACGAACAGCGCTCGTATGTTAAAACGTTCTGAGTACGTAAACGTCACAAATTGCAACACAAGGGATGTTCAATCCCGAAATATAAAAGACAACCCTTGTATAGATCAGATTGTTACTAGTGAAAATAGAGTAAAAACTGAAACAACTGTTAAGGACGTCGAATATGTTCCGAGGCAGTGTACAAATTTGTTGTTAGTTAGGCGAAATTTAAAATGTGACAAATCACTGGTTTTTAAACGAGTGTATTGCAAAATCCAAAGTATGCATAGGAATAATGTAGCTTCGGCAAGTATGTTCAACAATTTATACCGTTAAAAATGTGAATCCGTGTGTTCTCTGTTTCAAGCCAATTCTACTTTGTGGCATAGCAGATTGGTACATATTAGTAACTCCAAGCTCTCGGAGGTAAAAGATGCTTACTTTGGACTATCTTATTTAGAGGAAGAGATTGATCAATGTACTATATGCGTGTAAGAATAACAGTCCCGAAACCCTAATAAAGAAGATGGTACCCGAGTCACAAAACTTTTGGAAATTGTACACATTGATGTTGTTCGTTTTCAAGTGCACGGTTTCTGGTCACACTTTTATACCCTCCACCATAGGATGGGGGTATAATAATTATGTCATTCTGTTTGTAACACCTCGAAGTATGCGTCTAAGACCCCATAAAATATATATATTCTTGATCGTCATGACATTTTAAGTCGATCTAGCCATGTCCATCCGTCCGTCTGTCTGTCGAAAGCACACTAACTTTCGAAGGAGTAAAGCTAGGCGCTTGAAATTTTGCACAAATACTTTTTATTAGTGTAGGTCATTTGGAATTGTAAATGGCCCAAATGGGTTCATGTTTTCATATAGCTGCCATATAAACCGATCTTGGGTCTTGACTTCTTGAGCCTCTAGAGGGCGATTTGACTGAAATTTTGCACGTGGTATTTTGATATCACTTCCAACAACTGAGCTAAGTATGGTTCAAATCGGTCCAAGACCTGATGGAGCTGCCATATAAACAGATCTTGGGTCTCACTTCTTCATCTTTTAGAGAGCCCAATTCTTATCCGATTTGGATGTGGTGCACGTGGTGTTTTGGTGTTACTCCCCTTGGTGTCTCAACCACTATACTAAGTGTGGTTTAAATCGGTTAATAGCTTAGTATAGCTGCCATATAAACCGATTTTGGATTTTGAATGCCTGAGCCGCTAGAGGACGCAATTCTCATCTGATTTGCCTGAAATTGTTATGACTTCAAACAACTGTGCTTAGTATGGCGCAAATCGGTACATAACCTGATATAGCTGCCTTATTAACCGATCTGGTATCTTGACTTCTTGAGCCTCTGAAGGGCCGAAATTTTGTACAACGGCTTCTCCTATGACCTTCAACATACATGTGAAATATGGTCTGAATCTATCTATATCTTGATACAGCTCCCACATAAACCGATCTTCCGATTTTGCTTCTTAAGCCACTACAAGGTGCAATTCTTATACGAATGGACCGAAATATTACACAGTGTTTAGCATTCAATTCATTTATGGTCCGAATCGCACTTCAACTTGACATAGTTCTAATAGCATAACAGTTCTTATTCATTATTCCTTGTTTGCCTAAAAAGAAATACAGCGCAAAGAACTCTACAAATGCTATCAATGGTGGAGGGTATATAAGATTCGGCCCGGCTGAACTTATCACACTCTTACTTGTTTTAAAGTCCTTTGAGGAGAAAACGCATAAAACCATTGACTGTTCACCTTAACATCATTATAAACCAACGCGATTAACACTTCGTCATTATTTCACTTGACATATTATTCAAAACGAACATAATTTTGGATCTTAAATTTTAATCTAAATTTTAGATTCATTTATTGAGACCATTCTTTTAAATATACAATAATTGGACCTTTCACATTCACTTCCCATGTATTTCACTAAGTTTGACCACTTTCGTTACGCTGCCGACCACTTAGTGGTTGCATATTTACAATAACAAAGGAACCCCTCGCCAAATTTGACGATTGGCCATGCTCGCTTGTTAGTATGGCCAAGCACCGAGAGAGATGGCGCAATTTTCTTTTTGGCGTACTTAATGAAACTCCATTTTGTTGCTGTTGTTGTCTTGTAATTCACGTTTTTGCCGTCTTCCATAGATTTGTATTCTTGTTGTTTTGGTTTTATGTGTGCGATTTATCAAACATTTCCGGTAGAGATTTCATTGCGTCGCGTTACAATTTTCGTGCTGTTTATTGCCTATTACAAAATCAAATGGTGACGTGCATTTCTCTTGGATGGTTTTTGAGGGAAGCCGTTATTTTACATTCTCATAGACAACAGCAGCAGAACATTTCAAATGTAAAACTTTATGCTCTGCTTTAGTTCACTGACTTGGGGTCATCCGAATTGCAGGCAAAAAACGAACCTTGCGCGCAAGGTCGAGCTCAGTTTACCAGCAACGTCATCATCATTGCAGTCGTCGTCACCGTTATGTCGCGCACAACAAACCAATGCAGTTCATTTGAGGGAGCTACACTCATAGAAATAAGTCTGCTGAAAATAGCAAGCACTGTCTGCTGACTGTTAGTAGTTAATGTTGCTGCAATTACAGCAGTAGTTACTATTACAACAGTAGCTCTGCAATAGCAGGCTGCCTGCTGAAAAGTCTGTTGTTTGCCGAAAATAACTGCTGCTAATTTATGATGTGCTTTTCAGAAGAAATAAAATGTAGGCGAAGATTTTGGAAAGAAAGTGAGCAATGAATGATGAAGCACTTTTGCAGCATTTCCCTGTTTGAAATATATTGGCACTGCTGTTGTTCTACTTTAGTGCACACGATAAACGGAAAGTTGTTGTTGTGTTAAAAGAGTAGATGTAAAGGGTGATTTTTTTGAGGTTAGGATTTTCATGCATTAGTATTTGACAGATCACGTGGGATTTCAGACATGGTGTCAAAGAGAAAGATGCTCAGTATGCTTTGACATTTCATCATGAATAGACTTACTAACGAGCAACGCTTGCAAATCATTGAATTTTATTACCAAAATCAGTGTTCGGTTCGAAATGTGTTCATTCACCGTTCAGCGATGAGGCTCATTTCTGGTTGAATGGCTACGTAAATAAGCAAAATTGCAAAAATTTGGAGTGAAGAGCAACCAGAAGCGGTTCAAGAACTGCCCATGCATCCCGAAAAATGCACTGTTTGGTGTGGTTTGTACGCTGGTGGAATCATTGGACCGTATTTTTTCAAAGGTGCTGTTGGACGCAACGTTACGGTGAATGAACACATTTCGAACCGAACACTGATTTTGGTAATAAAATTCAATGATTTGCAAGCGTTGCTCGTTAGTAAGTCTATTCATGATGAAATGTCAAAGCATACTGAGCATCTTTCTCTTTGACACCATGTCTGAAATCCCACGTGATCTGTCAAATACTAATGCATGAAAATCCTAACCTCAAAAAAATCACCCTTTATAAGGCAAGCCAAAAGTGGAATAAATGTTGGCACAGGCAGATTTCAGGAAGTTTCATAACTGAGATGTTGACCAGTAGGCAGATGGAAATGTGCACACATAATATTTTTTCATAAAATTTAGAAATGAGTAGCACAAATTGGCAGAGAAATAAAATTGCCAGCGAGTTCAGCCCTATTTCAACATATATATACCAATGGAATGAAGCTGTTAATCAGGTAATTTCTTTGAAGTAATATTGCGCAAATTAAAATCGTCTCTTAATTTCAAGCTGTTAATCATAATTTCTTATGATTAATAGCTTGAAGCCCTGTGGAAAAAATACCTAAAGCAATCAAAATACGCAACCGGTCATAATAGACAAACATAAATAATAGAGTTAAATAAAAAGCAACAACTTTTCTCGATTCAGTAGTAATATGTCATCAATATTTTAGTAGATTTGTGTACCTCAAAAAACAGATTTTGTTTGCTTATCGAAATGTTTGCTGTGACAGCAACAAAACTGGTGTTTTTGCACACGCTTTTGCTATTTCAAATGACATATTTCGTTGAGTGCACAATATTCGTGATGAGTGCCACTTAGTCGTTTGCGGTACTATATTTTGATTCAAAGTGGAAACCGCATGTTTTTCAAGACTTTTTTTTGAAAAAATCTCAATGATATCATATTATTTATTAAAATTGTATCACAACTAATTAGAGAATGTCCTACTGAATGAAATCAGCAAGTTCTTTTTTCTTCAAAATCAATTATTAAAAAAAAAAAATATTATGATAAAACATTGATTGCAAATGCAATGTAAATTTATATTTGCCCATGAATATTCCATTAAGGAACAGTGGCAAACTTGTCGCACATCCATGAATGCGTCCGATTCAAGTTTATGCTCAATGATAATGCGCCTCATTTTTATAGACAAGTCCGAAAGGCCTATGACTTGGAACTCCTGCGTTCGAAACATGTCAAGGACATCAGAACAGAACGGTTGGACTCAGCTATAAATAAGTACATATAAAGGCAATCCCCAAGGAGGACGAGCAGACAATCTTGCGAATTACCGAGCAATTGCCATATGCTCCGCACTTTCCAAGGTTGTATGATTATCTTGTGAGTTATTTTTTAGTCTAATGATATTCTCAGCTATCGGTAGTATGGGTTCCGTAGATACCGCACAACGGGAGGCCTGGTTACATTTTTGCCGAAATGTTGGAGTCACTCTATCCACCAGTTTGGCAATAGTAAGGTCGTGGCCCTTGGTATGTATCTGATAGGGTTTGACATGATTCGCTTTTATCAAAGTTAGTCGCGTTTGGTATTAGTAATGACTTCGTTCGATTTTACCGAGCTTTCTTCGAGATCGAAATGTATGAGATAGGTTCTCATAGGTGGTAGCAGCAGCTGTGCCACAAGGCTGCGACCCCATAAAGTGTGGATATTGTGGATATTGTCCGTCCGTCCGTCTATCGAAATCCCGAGAGCGGTCAAACGCGTAAAGCGAGCCGCTTGAAAATAAATCGATCCCCGAATTTGGGTTCTTGAACCCCTAGAAGCCTCAATTTTTATCCGATTTGGCTGAAATTTGGAACAAAGAAACTGTATTATGACTTCCAACTTCCATGCCACGTATGATCCGAATCATTATAAAAACAGATAAGGCCCCCTTATAAACCGAACCCCCGTTTTAACTTCTTGATCCCCTAGAAGTCTAAATTTTCACCTGATTTGGTTGAAATTTTACACTAAAACCTATCTTATGACTTACAACATCAGTGCCAAGTTTTATCTGAATCGGTCAATATGGTGATATAGCCCCCCTAAGTACCGATATCTCGATATGACTTTTTGATACCATTAAAGTCTCAATCAATTCCCGATTTGATTGCTGCAAAATAATTCAAATACCAAAATAATTCAGTACCTAAGATTCGGCCCGGCTAAACTTAGCACGTTTTTCCTTGTTATTATAATTATTTTCAATGGTGATCTTTTGAGTCGGACTTTGAGTCCGATTTACTCATTTGCGTATGATAGCAACTTCTGCCATTAAATTACTTTCGACCATAGACCGAGTCTTCAAGAAATTGATTGCCGTGACTTTCTGGCCATTTCGGAGTGGGGTCGATTGCACAGAGTAAAATTTGAATGCACATAAGACCCAGCGCGGTTCAATGCCTCACGAAAGATTCGCTGAGCCCTTATGATCATCATCGTCTATCTGTAGTATAGATGTTGAGAAAACAGATTCCCTTCATATTCTTGGAATGAGGATTTTTACTTACAGCGGTCAAAAAAAGTATTCATCATTAGCAAAATTGATAATAAATTCACTTATTTTGGGTAATTGAAGAAAATTTAAAGTAAACAAATAATGCAGTTTTATGCAATAGTTTATTTTTCGTAATATGTTTTAAAATAAATTCAAAAAATAAATTTAATTAGCGCAAAAAATGCAATTTTATATAATAACACCAAAAACAGAACAAAAAAAGTATTCATCATTGATGTGCTATCATCAAAGTCAAATTCAAATATTATTTGGGAATCCCCCTTTTCTGTTTTATTTAGTAAAGGAGGCTTTGCCCTTGACAGCAAATATTTAATTTCATTGAAAATATAGTTTTTGTCAAAATGGGTCGTAAGCAAAACGAGGTTTCTGATGAGGTAAAAGTTTTGATAATAAAACACCACAGGAATGGTTTAACTCAAAAAACTATCAGTGAAATATTAAATAGACCACGATCTACTATACAATCCATCATCAGAAAGTGGACAGAAACGAAAACTGTTGACAATAAACCAAGATCTGGTCGACCAAAAGCACTTTCAGTTGGAGATGTGCGTTGGCTAGTGCGGCAAGTTCAGAAAACTCCGAAGACAAATGCGACCATTCTTCGTAAAAACACTATGGAATATTTAGGGAAGGAAGTTACTACACAAACGATTCGAAATACACTCAAAAGGCATAGTTACAGAGGAAGAACTGCACGTAAGAAGCCCTTTATAAATAAAATAAACCGAGTGAAAAGGCTAAACTTCGCAAAAATGTATGTAAAACAGCCCGAATCATTTTGGAAAACAGTCATTTTTGCAGACGAGAGCCAGTTTAATCTTTTTGGGTGCGATGGAAAGGTCATAGTGTACAGAAAACCAAATACAGAGCTTGAAGAACGAAACACAGTTGCTACTGTAAAACATGGTGGAGGTGGTTTAATGGTTTGGGGGTGTATGGCGGCTTCAGGAGCGGGAAATCTTGAAATTATTAATGGAGTAATGGATCATAAGTATTACATTGACATTTTAAAGAGGAATTTAAAAGATAGTGCTGTAAAACTTGGGCTTGGTAATAACTTTCAATATTATCAAGATAATGACCCCAAACATTCTGCTTTAAATACCAAGATGTGGATCCTGTATAACTGCCCCAAAGTCATTAAAACTCCTCCTCAAAGTCCCGACTTGAACCCAATTGAACATCTTTGGGAACATCTCGAACGCAAATTGAGAACGCGCAATTTTTCGAGCAAGAGTCAAATGCAACAGGTTATAATGGAGGAATGGACTAATATAGACCAAAATATAACCGCTAAATTAGTCCAATCGATGTCAAACCGTTTAAAGGAGTTATAAGACGCGGTGGTCGAATAACAAAGTATTAATTTTTTTAAATTATGTTATTTATTTTTTTGTTTTTTTGCAATGATGAATACTTTTTTTGTTTAATTTTTTGTGTTCAGCTGTAAAATGGCCCTTTTTGTTCCAATAAATACTATTTTTTTCTTTAAAAACAATGAAATTGTGTACATATATATCACATAAGCACTGCATCATTAGTTTAATATGTTTTTATTCCAATTGTCTTTTGTAGACTTATTAAAACAAAAACATTGAATGATGAATACTTTTTTTGACCGCTGTATATACCCTCCGCCATGGATCGCATTTGTCAAGTTCTTTGCCCGGTATCTCTTTATAGGCAAACAAAGGGTAATGGATAAAAATTACCATGCTATTGTAGCCATATTAGGTTAGGGACCGATTCAAACGATACATGATTTGGATGTTGGAGACCTTAGTAGAAGTCATTGTGCAACATTTTAGCCAAATAGGTAAAGAATTGTGCCCTATAGATGCTCAGGATTTAAAATCGGGAGATCGGTTCATATGGGAGTTATATGAGGTCAGATCACCACAGATTTTACCAAAATAGAACATTGCCAAAACTCTTCTTTTACTGTGAAATTGGTAAAGATACCTCAAACCTTTTTTTTTTTAAATTGTGGTCGCTATGAGTGCAGGAACTGACACATCGGCGGTGACTCTTGGTCATAAAGTCAGAGCTGAATTTTGTACCGATTGCCAACACACTATTTTTAGGCCGATCCTAATCTTCTAAAGCCTTCAAAGTGTGGTTGTCTTTGCGAATATCTTAGTTTTATAGTGAAAGTTTCGGCGAATCAGCTCCAGTATTTTGATGAAATTTTTCCTTTGTGCTCTTTTTAGCTCCCAAACTAGTTTTATGATTTCAAGGCTATAGTTTGTGTCGGTCTATTGGTTTTAAATGGCTTTTATTTTCATAAAATTTTACGCAAACAAACTGATAACATTAAGCAACTGTAGTTGTTAAATATTTAAAAAAATAAATTCCGACTATTTTCTACAAAGAACCATCTAAATTTTCCTTAAATGATGTCGACAATTTTTTCTTAGAACTTTATTAAAATCGATCGAAAATCCGTTTTTGATGAAAAAGATGTCCGATACAAATTGCATCCAACTATTGTCGTAAATGCTTAAAATTTCCATAAGAAAATTAATAGAACTAACAAGATATGGTCTGATTTGGACCACAATTAAATTATATTTTGGAGACCTGTGTAAAATGTCAGCCAATTCGAATTAGAATTGCGTACTTTGGGGGCTAAAGAAGTAAAATAGAGAGATCGATTTATATGGGAGCTGCATCGGGCTATAGACCGATTCAGACCATAATAAACACATATGTTGATGGTCATGAGAGAATCCGTCGTACAAAATTTCAGGCAAATCGGATAATAATTGCGACCTCTACAAGCTCAAGAAGTCAAGATCCCAGATCGGTTTCTAAGGCAGCTATATCAGGTTATGAACCGATTTGAACCTTATTTGACACAGTTGTTGAAAGTAAGAATAAAATACGTCTTGCAAAATTTCAGCCAAGTCAGATAGGAATTGCGCCCTCTAGAAGCTCAAGAAGTCAAGTCCCCATATATCAGGTTATGAACCAATTTGAACCATACTTGGCACAGTTATTGGATATCATAACATAACACGTCGTTCAAAATTTCATTCCAATCGGATAAGAATTGCGCACTCTAGAGGCTGAAGAAGTCAAGACCCAAGATCGGTTTATATGGCAGCTATATCAGGTCATGGACCTATTTTAACCATACTTAGCACAGTTGTTGGATATCATTGCAAAACACGTCGTGCAAAATTTCATTCCAATCGGATAAGAATTGCGCGCTCTAAAGGCTCAAGTAGTCAAAACCCAAGATCGGTTTATATGGCAGCAATATCAGGTTATGAACCGATTTGAACCATACTTGGAGCAGTTATTGGATATTATAACAAAACACGTCGTGCAAAATTTCATTCTAATCGGATAAGAATTGCGCACTCTAGAGGCATATAAACCGATCTCGGGTCTTGACTTCGTGAGCCTTTACAGTGCGCTATTCTCATCCGATGTGGCTGAAATTTCGCACGCAGCGTTTTGTTATGACTTCCAACAACTGTAGAAAGTATGGTCTAAATTGCTTCATAACCTTATATAACTGCCATATAAGCCGATCTCTTGCTTCTTATTCTGAAGCTGAAATTTTGTTAAATGAGTTCCATTTTGGTTTCCAACTTCCAAACCAAGTATGGTCCATCGGTCCATAACCTGATATTCAATAGCTCTAATAGTATGGCAAATTTTATCCGTTGTCCTTTGTCTGCCTTTAAAGAGATACCGGGCAAATAGCTTTACAAGTGCGATCCAATGTTAAGGGTTTATAAGATTCGGCCCGGCCGAACTTAGCATGCTCTTACTTGTTATGTTTTAATAATAATTACTGAATATTTAGAAATCCAGACTTATCTTGGTCTTCCTTCATCTCACATATGGACACCGAGGTGTCCGCGATATCACCTGGGCAACTATCTTTAACATCCTTAAAGGTAGTGAACTAAAATAAGCCACGAGTTCACCCGTAGCACGATTAAAAAGTGGGTTGGGGCGCCACACAGTGGGTCAATCGGCGAAAAAAGTGGAAATATGTTCACCACTTTTTACTTGTTAATATAAGCGGTAAAAAATGTTGTCATTTTTTGTAAAGAACAAAGTTTTTGTTGGAAAATGACATTTATATCTTTAATACAGGGTGTCAAAGTTGAACACTTTCCACTTCTCTAACTTTCAAGGAGCTATAACTTTTGATCTACCAAACCGATTTGCACAATTAAGTATACGGGAGTAAGACCTGGACGAGACTTGACTAAAATAGCATGTATAATGTACTATGCCAACGTGTACCGTTAAGGAAGTAAAAACATTTTAATTTTAAAATTTCAAAATTTTGCTTTGCCTTTTTTCAGTGTTTCTAAACAACTCTATCAATTTTAAAGTAATATACTGGAAAATTTATACAAGTTGCGCCAGTATATATATGAGCAAAATAAAGAATCATGTCAAGATCTCAATCGGTTTACACATTTATTATCCGATTTTGCTGAAATTTGGGTCAGTGAGTTGTGTTAGGCCCTTCAACATTCTTCGTCAATTTGGCTCAGATTGGTTCAGATTTGGGTATAGCTGCCATATAGTCCGATCCTCCGATTTAGGGTCTTAGGCCCATAAAAGCCACATTTATTATCCGATTTTGCTGAAGTTTGGGACAGTGAGTTGCGTTAGGCCCCTCGACATCCTTTGCCAATTTGGCCCAGATCAGTTCAGATTTGGATATAGCTGGCATATAGACCGATCCTCCGATTTAGGGTCTTAGGCCCATAAAAGCCACATTTATTATCCGGTTTTACTGAAATGTGGCACAGTGAGTTGTATTAGGCCCATCGACATCTTTCTTAAATTTGGCCCTGATCGGTTCAGATTTGGATATAGCTGCCATATAGACCGATTTCTTGATTTAAGGTTTTGGGCGCATTTATTGTCCGATGTCGCCAAAATTTAGAACAGTGAGTTAAAATAAGCCCCTTGACATACTTCTGCAATATGGCACAGATCGATCCAGATTTAGATATAGCTGCCATATAGACTGACCTCTCGGTTTTAGGTTTTGGGGCCATAAATGGCGAATTTATGGTCCGATTTGGCCGAAATTTGAGACAGTGAGTTGTGTTAGGCTCTTCGACGTCCTTCTTCAACTTTATCCAGATCGGTCCAGATTTGAATAAAGCTGCCATATAGACCTATCTCTCGGTTTAAGGTTTAGGACCCATAAAAAGCGCATGTCGATTTCGCCGAGATTTGGGACAGTGCGTTGTGTTAGGCTTTGCGGCATTTTTCTGCAACTTAGTCCAAATCGGTCCAGATTTGGATATGGCTGCCATGTATCTCGATTTAAAGTCTTGGCCCCATAAAAGGGGCATTTGTAATCCGATTTCACTGAAATTTGACTTAGTGACTTATATTAGGCTTTTCGACAGCCATGTTGTATATGGTTCAGATCGGTTTATTTAGCTACTAAAAAGACCTATATTTTGTTATACACAATTGAACAATGACTTGTACTTATTAGTATTTGGTCCAAATCGGAACATATTTCGATATAACTGCTATGCGACATAAGGTATGCAATTTTCACCGGATTTTAAAGAAGGTGGTTTACATATATACCCGATGTGGTGGGTGTCCAAAGTTCTGGCCAGCCTTTTTACTTGTTATATCAATATTTTGAAAATTTTTCCAAAAAAAATACTTCGATTTTCTTCAAGTAAGTATGTAAGTAACTTTTTATACCCACCTCCATATACTAAACTAGTCATTTCGTTTGTAACTCCTCGAAATATTCGTCTAAGACCCCATAAAGCATATATATTATTGATCGCCTCGACGTTCTAAGTCGATCTAGCCATGTCCATCCGTCTGTCGAAATCTCGATAGCGGTCGAACGCGTTGAGCTAGCCGCTAGCAATTTTGCACAAATACCTAATTTTAATGTAGATCATTGGAGATTTCATATGGACTATATCGGTTCAGATTCAGATATAGCTCCCGGTTTTATTTCTTGAGCCCCGTGAAGCCGCAATTTTTGTCCGATTTGGCTGAAATGTTGCAAGTAGTGTTCTGTTCTGTTCTTCCAATAACTGTGCCAAGTATGGTCCAAAACGGTCTATAACGTAATACAACTCCCATATAAACCGATCTCCCGACTTGACTTCTTGGGCCCTTACAAGCTGGAATTTTTTGTCCGATTTGGCTGAAATTTTGCATGCGGTGTTTTGTTATGACTTCCAAGGTCTGTGCCAAGTACGGTCCAAATCGGTCTCTAATATGACATAGCTCCCACGTAATCCGGTCTCTCGACCATCCTTTTTTAGATCCTAGAGGCTTTAATTGTTGCTGATTTGACAAAAGTATAGTATGTAGAATTCTTTGAATTAACGTAAGTCGGTTGAGTTTTTAACATCCACAGGTTTTTATTTACGTCGTGGGCCAAAACCCACCCGGGTGGGTCAACTATATGATTTTGTAGAAATCGTCATATTTATCCCAAAATTGCAAACTGTTGGAAAGAAACACTTAAGAATACAGCAACAACATCCTCTCCAATCACTTGCCTCTTGCAAAAGGTTTTCTTAAGAAGTGAAATTACCATCCTTCACTAAGACAGTTTCTGCATGAGTTTGGCAAAGGCACGTACTTAGCTATATGAGAACACATTCTTCATCCCATAAGTTCAAATTATCTATATATTTCATTGCATTTTATGGATCGTCACTCAAGTTATGTTCACTCTTTTGAATCAAATATTATTTTCTCAAATGGTGGGGCACAAAATATTTCGTAGAAAATTAGAATCCCACCCGGAGGGTTTTGAACTACGACGTATGAAAATAGTTAAAAACAATAATTACGGAAAATCAAAATTAGCGTTTGGATATTAATTTCTCTTATGGAAAACAAATTAAGCCACTGAGTTCAAAACGATTTTTGATTTGATAAGAATTCGCAGAGTTATTGATGTTTGAAAATCGAAGATCCCACCCGGGTGAGTTGTCATATCCTTAGCTAAATAGATCCATCCTTAGCTAAAGCTACCATATATACTGATACTTGTATGCCGATAATATTTCTTGATCCTCTAGAGAGCGCAGTTCTTATCCGATTTGGCAGAAATTTTGCACGTAGTGGTTCCAGGTGAAATTTGTGCAATATAAATGTTTATTTCGTGTTCAAATCATTTTTTTTTTCTTATGGGATGGGACGGTCTTATTTACGCATCGCCCGATTTAAACTTATGGAGGCATAGTTACTGTAATTTGCCTAAAATAATGCATTCGTCGCAAATTCTAAGTTTTATCGTAAAAGAGCTTTTAATAGTCCAAACTTTTTTATCAAAAGGAGTTTATCTGTCGAAAATTTCGTTTATAGTTTATGAGTTTTTTTTTGCATATGGTGGGTGCAATTTTTATGTTCCGTAGCGTCTGAATCGACCCACAACCTGATATACTACATACTCCCAAATTAATACATTTCCCGATATGACTTCCGTGGCCTAAAAAATTTGCATAAAATGCTTCTAATACACCTCCACTTATTATGCCCTACACTAGAGGATGGGGGTATACTAATTTCGTCATTCCGTTTGTAACATCTCGAAATATTCGTCTAAGACCCCATAATGTATTCATGATCGTCATGATATTTTAAGTCGATCTGGCAATGTCTGTCCGTCCGCCTATCTCTAGAAAGTTCGCTAACTTTCGAAGCAATAAAGCTAGGCGCTTGAAATTTTGCGCAAGTGTTTCTTATCATGGCAGCCGGTTGTACGTAACAGATTGACCCGATGGAGTTCTTCATCGGCGAGGACTGCTGCCTCAGTGTATAACACACTGTTACAACAACAACTATAACAACCAGTGTAGGTCGGTTTGGATTGACTCCTCGAGCTCCCATACGGCAATTCTCTTCCGAATTAGCTGAAATTTTGCAAGTGACGATTTATAAGGACTTCCAATTACTACGCCAAGTATTTTTTGTCTCATATTTAATTTTTGTCTCATGTTTAACTGTTCTGAACCTAGGTGGGGTTTATGGGGTAGGGCATTCCCCCAGCCATTTGATCCTCTCAACATAGTGTTTTTGCGTTACTTAAAGGGCTCCAATAAAAATTCGCCTAATACTTATCTCCGAGATCTGGCTATTTAAAAATTGATTTGGGAAAAGTTTCCACTCCCTCCGAATATTTTAATACTCGTAGAAAGAGTAAGTGTCACTTTTCGAAATTTTGCAGAGATGCTTCCAATTGTAGGCCACCGTGGAGCAGAGATTAGCAATAAAGTTTTCGGCTCACTAAGGCTGGCGACGTTTGTCAGGTATGTTGCCATGTAAAACTTTCCTTGGAGGAAGTAGTGCTCAGCGTATCTAAAAATGATAAAAACTTATTGAATTTTTCATTGTCTTTATAACATGGTACAATCTGAACAAAAACTGCCTACATCCAAGAAAGCAAAAATAAAACAAGTAAAAGCGTGCTAAGTTCGGCCGGGCCGAATCTTATATACCCTCCATCATGCATCGCATTTGTCGAGTTCTTTTCCCGGCATCTCTTCTTAGGCAAAAAGAAGGATATAAGAAAAGATTTGCTCCGCTATTAGAGCGATATTAAGATATGGTCCGGTTTGGACCACAATTAAATTATATTTATGTTGGATACCTGTGTAAAATGTCAGCCAATTCGAATAAGAATTGCGCTCTTTGTGGGCTCAAGAAGTAAAATAGAGAGATCAATTTATATGGGAGCTGTATCGGGCTATAGACCGATTCAGACCGTAAAGAACACGTTAATGGTCCTAAGAGAATACGTCGTACAAAATTTCAGGAAAATCGGATAATAATTGCGATCTCTAGAGGCTCAAGAAGTCAAGATCCCATATCGGTTTATATGGCAGCTAAATCAGGTTGTGAACCGACTTGTACTTTTTTTGAAATAGTTGTTGAAAGTGACAATAAAACACGTCTTGCGAAATTTCAGCCAAATGGGATAAGAATTGCGCCCTCTAAAAGCTCAAGAAGTCAAGTCCCCAGATCTGTTTATATGACAGCTATATCAGGTTATGAACCAATTTGAACCATATTTGACACAGTTGTTGGACATCATAACAAAACACGTCGTGCAAAATTTCATTCCAATCGGATAAGAATTGCGCCCTCTAGAGGCTCAAGAAGTCAAGACCCAACATCGGTTTATATCACATCTATATAAGGTTATTTACCGATTTGAACCATACCTGGCACAGTTGTTGGACATCATAACAAAACACGTCGTGCAAAATTTCATTCCAATCGGATAAGAATTGCCCACTCTAGAGGCTCAAGAAGTCAAGACCTCAGATCCGTTTATATGGCAGCTATATCAGGTTATGGACCGATTTGAACCATACTTGACACAGTTGTTGGATATCATAACAAAACACGTCGTGCAAAATTTCATTCCAATCGGATAAGAATTGCGCACTCGAGAGGCTCAAGAAGTCAAGACCAAAGATCGGTTTATATGACAGCTATATAAGGTTATAGACCGATTTGAACCATACCTGGTTCAGTTGTTGGATATCATAGCGAAACACGTCGTGCAAAATTTCATTCCAATTGAATAAGAATTCCGCACTCTAGAGGCTCAAGAAGTCAAGACCCAAGATCGGTTTATATGGCAGCTATATCAAAACATTGACCGATATGGCCCATTTACAATACCAACCGACCTACACTAATAAGAAGTATTTGTGCAAAATTTCAAGCGGTTAGCTTTACTCCTTCGGAAGTTAGCGTGCTTTCGACAGACAGACGGACGGACGGACGGACGGATGGACAGATGGACAGACGGACGGACATGGCTAGATCGATATAAAATTTCACGACGATCAAGAATATATATACTTTATGGGGTCTCAGACGAATATTTCGAGTAGTTACAATCAGAATGACAAAATTAGTATACCCCCCATCTTATGGTGGAGGGTATAACAAGTAAAAACGTTCTAATTTCGGCCGAGCCGAATGTTGTATTCCGCTAAAAACTTACCCTTATTAAGCCAGTTTGTATTTAAATGGATTATACTTGGCACGGATATTGGAAATCAGAACAGATGTCATTGTGCCAGGTTTCACCCAAATTAGGTGAAAGTTGAGGCTTCTAGGGACTCAAGAACTCAAACCCAGGGCTCGGTTTATATGACGGCTATACCAGTTTATAGACCGATTCGGATCATATTCGAAGTCATAACACAAGTTTTTGTGGAAAATTTCAGCTTAATATGGTGAACATTGAGGCTTCTAGGGGCTGAAGAAGTCAAATCCGGGGATAGGCTTATATGGGGGCTACATCAGTTTAGAGACCGATTCGAATCATACTAGGCACGGATATTGAAAGTCATAACACATCTTTTTTTTGGCCAAATTTTAGCCACATTAGTTGAAGATTGAGAATTCTAGGCGCTCTAGAAGCAAATACTTGAAACGGTTGTTGGAAGTCATAACGGAAGCCTGTGAGCCATATTTCAGCCAAATCGGACGAGAATTGATATTTCTAGGTTCTCAAGAAATCAAAACCTATAGCTCCGCATAGGGAGCTATATCCAAATTCAATCGACCGTTATCGTGACTTCGACAGACGGACGGATGAACGGACATGACAAGATCGACTCGAAATGTCGAGACGATCAAGAATATAGATACTTTATGGGTTCGCAGATCAATATTTCGAGGTGTTACCAACGGAATGACTAGATTAGTATACCCCCTGGCATCCTATGGTGGTTGTTAAAAAAAAAAAAAAAATTGCACAGAGGGGCATTCAAAGTCGATTTTCATCAATGTGAATTCCAAAATGTATTCAATATTAAACTTTGCTTTGACTTGGTTACAACTTGACTAACTTTATGTTATTTTAATTGGAATGCTATTAGCAGCATTCCAAAACAGTGACAATAACTTCACTAGAGACGTAATATAAAATATGTAGCATATGAGACTATATACCATTCGAAGATAACTTATGTGGTTACATGCACGAGTATTGTCGACATCATCTATTGGTAATTGAAGTTAATAAATATATGTTCATTTGTGTGTGTGAGCAGTTCCATTGAATTTGACATCAGTGGCCCGACTGGCGACGTGCCTGCTTGCTTGCAGTTCAATGATTTTTGTTTTCATCAATTAAGATGCTGTGAATCATTATAAAATTCCAAACATGCCATAAATATTAGCAAACTATGAAAAATCTGAAATGAGAAAACCTACATAGGGACAATGCATTGTGGGACATCATGTAATGTGTTTGTGGATTTGGCTGCCTTGCATTTGACCACCATTAATAATAGAGTACATATAGTGCGCAATATACATTTTTACAAATTTTTCCTTTTACATTTTTATACCCTCTACCATAGGATGAGGGCATACTAATTTCGTCATTCCGTTTGAAACACATTGAAATATTCGATCTGAGAACCAACAAAGTATATATAATCTTGATCGTCTTGACATTCAGAATCGATTTAGTTATGTCCGTCCGTCTGTCCGTCAGTCGCTGTCTGTCGAAAACACGCTAAAGTTCGAATGAGTAAAGCTAGGCGCTGGAAATTTTGCACAAATTCTTCTTATTAGAGCTGGTGGGTTGGAATTGTAAATGGGCCAAATCGGTTCATGTTTCGATAAAACTGGCATATAAACCGGTCTCGAATCTTGGCATCGTGAGCCTCTGGAGCGTAAAATTCTTATCCGATTTAGCTGAAATATTGCAAGTAGCGTGTTGTTATGACATCCAACAACTCTGCCATGTATGGTTTAAATCGAATCTTGACTTCGTGAGCCTTTACAGTTCGCAATTCTCATCCGATGTGGTTGAAGGTGTTTTGCGCCAAGTATGGTCTAAATCGGTTCCTAACTTGATACAGCTGCCATGTTAGACGATATAGGATCTTGACTTCTTCAGCCTATAGATTGGGCAATTATTATCCGATTTTGCTGGAATTTCGCATGATGTGTGTTGTTTTGTCTTCCAACAGCTATGCCAAGTATGGTCTAAATTAGTTTATAACCTGATATAGCTACCACATGAACCGATCTCCTGATTCTTATCCGATTTGGCTGAAGTTTTGATAGATGACCTCCACTTTGGTCTCCCACATACAAACCATGTATGGCCTGAATCGGTCCATAAACTGACAAAGGTTTAACAGCATGGTTATATAAAGATATACCGGGAAAAGAACTTGAAAAATGCGATCCATGGTGGAGGGTATATAGGATTCGACCCGGCCGACCTCAGCACCCTTTTACTTGTTTAATTTACATCTTACTAATGTGGTTGGATACATTGATGAAAAGTGGTTAAAAAACAAGTAAAAACATGTTAAGTTGGCCGTGTGGTCTAATCATCCTATTTTATTATAACTCCACTACCATATCCATAGTTATATCTTAATAATAAATAATAAATTGCTGGTCTGGATCATATTTGATTCAGGTCCCGGGAACTCTCTTGCAAATCAAAGTTTCATCGAAACCAGACAGTAAATCCGCTTTTATTGGAATAGGACCCTAAATTGGAAGATCGGTCTTTATGGTAGTTATATCTAAATATCGTCCGATCTGAACCATATTTGAATAGGATTTCGAGAAGCTTGAGCCAACTCACTATTTAAAACTCAGCGAAATCGGATGTTAAATTCAGCTTTTATTGGTTTCAGACCCTTAATCGGCGGATCGGTCTATATGGCAGCATTATCCAATTTGGCCCGTTCAATAACTTAACCAGCGTGCAGCAACATTTTTGCTACTGATTACAATAGACGAACGGTACAGACATACGGACATTGTTGAATCACCTTAGAATTTTACGACGATCCGAAATATATACACTTTGTAGGGTCGAAAATGGGTATTCCGACCTGTTGCAAACCAAATGACTAAATGAATAAACCCATTTTCCTGTGGTGGTGGGCATAAAAACGTAAGAATAAAGTAATGTCAAACATGTCTTATGAAAGTAAAACACGCTCAATTCCGCAAGGCCTAATATATACACTGAAAAAGGGGTATGGTATAATTTAGTAAAATAGTTACCCAAATTGGTATGCAAATTTTATTTCGCTCTATGAAAACTTTCTCTTCCATTACGAAATTTTCTTAAATTATGGGACCATATCTTATCTCAAAGAAATTGAGTTAGTTCATTTACTTAAAGTGGAAAATTTCCAAAAAATGTTTCTTTATAGCCGTTAAAAAAATTTAAATTCTTGTTAAAAAATACTCGCTGCAGCGAAAATTACATCCTTAATTGTAGTCTGTGACATACCCAAAAAATGTTTGCATGGAAAACAATTTTTGTAGCAAATTTTTATAGAATATATATATTTTGAGGACATGGCAGTATGAAGTTCGCCACGTTATTGGAGCAAGTTAAATACTCAATTTTTTAGTTAGTGAGGAATTAAATATGGCATACATGATCCTTAAATTATGTAAACGTACTTTTAAGACAGCCGCGAGTAGTCAGCGGTCAACAGCATCTTCGAGAGGAGAGCCTCTGTGAGGAGTCAGGTGGCACTGACTTTTAATTAAATACTGAGTGCCAATGATACTCGAGATGACAAGACGGAGGGATACATTTGCAATCCCACAAAACCCATGCGATTGGGGCGCTGGGCCAGTAACCCGCCCCCGGATATGAAAAACAAAGGAATAGTAAAAACGGATCCACCCCAACATTGGCGACCGACGCAAATGAAAAAAGGATCATGATTTGCAGATCTGCACCTGGAATGTCCGCACTCTTCATAGAGACGGTGCAGTATACTCGCTGGCGGATGTATTATAGAGAAGTACTAGGCAGATATTACCGCCTTACAGGAAATGCGATGGACTGGGAATGGCGTCACTACAACACCAAACGGTGACGAACTAATCTATAGCTGCTATAACACGAGGCATGAATTTGGCTGTGGATTTGTGTTGAGTCGAAGACTGAAACACCTTGTCTCCAGCTTTACTCCGGTGGATAGGAGGCTAGCCACAATCCGCATAAAAGCCAAATTCTTCAACATCAGCCTTATTTGTGCCCATGCCCCGACGGAAGACAAAGATGAGTAGACAAGGATATATTCTACGAGCGCCTTGAGACAGAATATGACCGCTAACGCGCCCATGATATTAAAATCGTTCTGGGAAATTTTAATGCGAAGATAGGGAAGAAAGACATTTCTGGTCCAACACTCGGAAAGTTTAGCTTCCACGAGACAAGGGTGATAGATTTCGCCGCGGCAAAAAACCTTGTTGTTAGTAGCACCAGATAACATCATAAAAATATTCACAAAAACACATGGCTGTCACCCGATCAAACACGAAGAACCAAATTGATCACGTAGATGGAAGGCATTCATCCAGCATGTTAGATGTACGATCGATCCATGGAGCAAATATAGATTCGGATCATTACCTTGTTGCAGCAAAGGTTCGCACCCATTTGATCATGGCGATCTGACACTGCACACAAGCTGGACATTGAAAAACTGCAAACTCAAAAGATGGCAACGGCGTACTCCACTCGACTGACCCAACTGCTTGATGAAAGCACTTCTTGTTACGATGATATAATGGCGCAGTGGCAAACTATTGCAAACTCCATGGAAAATGCCGCGAAATCTGTACTTGGGTACCGGAAGTCTTCTCCAAGAAATCCATGGTACGACCAAGAACGTCGAGTTGCTATTGCAGAGACAAAGAAGGAAATCTAGTAACTGCCACAGATAGCATTCTAAGGATATGGAGAGAACATTTTACCCAACTGCTAGTGTTCGACGATGGCGGCGAAGAGGATGCCGCAGAACCAATCAATGAGATGGTATAGAATGCTTACCTCCTAGTCAGAATGAAGTTCAAGTAGCAGTGATCCGACTAAAGTACAACAAGTCAGCAGAAGACGACGGGTTACCCGCTGAACTATTTAAGACCAGAGGCGACAGGCTGATAAGGCGTATGCATCAGCTTGTCTGCGCAATCTGGCTAGAAGGACGCATACCCGATGATTGGAACCTCAGCATACTATGTACCGTACACAAGAAAGGAGGCATGACGGAATGTGCCAACTACAGAGGAATAAGTCTCCTCCCCACTGTGTAAAATATTAAAACCTCAATGAGATAATTGCGACCTTTCAATGCGGATGTAGACCTGGTAAATCCACCCTGGACCAGATATTCACACTTTGACAAAATCCTGGAAAAGACCCGAGAAAGACATATAAAACCCTACCATCTCCTTGTTGACTACAAAACCGCTTTCGATACCCCTTTACGTTCAAGGGTATTTCAAGCCATGTCTGAATTTGGTATCCCTGCAAAATTAATAAGACTCTGCAGGATGACACTTGCTGATACGCGTTCCTCAGTAAGTATAGGAAAGAATCTCTTGGGACCATTAAATACCAAAAGAGGTTTCAGACAAGGAGACAGCCTATCGTGTGATCTCTTAAATATACTGCTGGAGAAGATTATACGAGATGCAGATATGAATAGATATGGCACACTACTCACAGGAGAAAACATGCTACTCGCCTTTGCCGACGACATCGACAACATAGGTCGGTCACCGGAAGTAGTAACTGCACCCTTTAAAAGAATTGAAAGAGAGTTAGTCAAAATGGGTCTGGCAGTAAATGGAGATAAGACGAAATGGATGGTTTCAACTTCCAAAACGCCTTGTACAACCGAGCAGATAAAGAAAATGGAGAAAGTTGGGAACCACAACTTTGAGATAGTCAGTCACTTTATCTAGCTCGGCACCGTCGTAACCGAGACGAATGACGCCAGTTTTGAGATAAAGCGAAGAATAAAACTGGCAAACAGATGCTTCTTTGGACTAACTAAGCAGTTTAGAAACAAGGCCACCTCTCGACAGACGAAGCTTGCACTATACAAGACATTGATATTACCCGTGCTGTTATATGGTTCTGAAGCATGTGTACTTGTGAAAGCAGATGTATTTGAGAGAAAGATTCTTCGTAAAATATATGGACCAGGTTGCGTTAATGGAGAATATGGGTGACGTATGAACCACGAACTGTATGAGCTGTATGACGGCGGTAGCATAGTTACACGTATCATAATACAACGGCTTCGTTGGCCAGGCCATGTTGTCATAATGGATGAAGAATCTCCAGCAAAGAAGTCTTTTGAACTCAAACGGGAAGACCAAAAGGCCGTTGGAAGATCAAGTGGTGGGAGACACCTCGAAACTTGGTGTCAGAGATTTTAGAATGAGTGCAGAAGATCGAGGCGCTTGGAACGCTATTCTACGTTCGCTAGTGGAACAAATGTTCAGTCATAGCCAATTAAAGTAAAGTGTAAGTGTTATTAATCAATCAAAATTTGTATTTCTAGGTTGACTAAAACTTAAACAAGTGAAAAATGTGCTAAGTTCGTCCGGGCCGAATCTTGTGAACCCACCACCATGGATTCTGCTAAAAATTTTTACAAAATAAATTTAGTTTAAGGGCATAATTTTATTCTAAATACCAAGCTTCTGTCAAACCAGCAAAAACTCAAGCTTTTAGGAACCGAACAAGGATGATCGAGAGAACGAGTGCCGCAGTGCGACTCGCCAGGATTCGAAACCAGGGGTTCAGCGTCATAGGTGGACATGCTAACCTCTGCGCTACGGTGGCCTCCAATCAATATTAAGTAACTGTGCAAACTTTCAAGCGGCTAGCTTTACGCGTTCGACCGCTATCGTGATTCCAGACAGACTTGGCTAAATCGACTCAGAATACCAAGACGATCAAAAATATACATACTTTATGTGGTCCCAGATCAATATTTCGAGGTGTTACAAACGGAATGACTAGGTTAGTTTACCCCTATCCTATGGTGGTGGGTATAAAAATAATAATCATTATTCAAAGTTAAATTTTTGGTTTTTTGGCAAACATTGTACAGGTAAAACAATTAAATATTTCCAAGCAAAATAATACATTTAAAAGCCATAATTTATTGCTCAGTATTAAAGCTTTAGGCTTAGTATTCATGAGAACAACTTATTGGGTTGCCTAAAAGGTAATTGCGGATTTTTTAGAAGAAAGTAAATGCATTTTTAATAATACTTAGAATGAACTTTAATCAAATATATAATTGCCATTTTGTTCGATAACCTTTTGCCATCTTCCTGGCAAATTTAGTATTACACGCTCATAGAACTTCTGGCCTTTATCTGCAAAAAACTGAACCAAGTGCGATTTTATAGCCTCATCATTGCCGAAAGTTTTACCATTTAGGGAGTTCTGCAAAGATCGAAATAAATGGTAGTCTGATGGTGCAAGGTTAGGGCTATATGGTGGATGCATCAAAAGTTCCCAGCTAAGCTCACTCAGTTTTTGGCGAGTGACCAAAATGTGTACGGTCTAGCGTTGTCCTGGTGGAATATGACACCTTTACGATTAACCAATTCTGGTCGCTTCTCCTTGATGGCTGTATTTAATTTGTCCAATTGTTGACAGTAAACATCCGAATTAATCGTTTGGTTCCTTGGAAGCAGCTCAAAATATACCACACCCTTCCAATCCCACCAAACAGACAGCATAACCTTCTTTTGGTGGATATCAGCCTTTGAAGAGGTTTGAGCTGGTTCACCATGCTTGGACCATGATCGTTTTCGACTAACGTTGTTGTAAACAATCCATTTTTCATCTCCAGTTATAATTCGTTTTCAAAACGGATCAAATTTATTGCGTTTAAGGTGCATATCACAAGCGTTGATTCGGTTTGTTAAATGAATTTCTCTCAATACATGTGGTACCCATATTAAAATTGACGCCAAACAAACAAATGTAAACAAAATTTCGCGCACTTTTTTCTAAAGCAAGCTAAAAGTAACAGCTGATAACTGACAGAAGAAAGAATGCAATTACAGAGTCAACGCCGACTATATTACTACTATATTACCGACAATTACTTTTTGGGCAATTAAAGTTCATTCTAAGTTTTATTAAAAATGCATTTGCTTTCTTTTAAAAAATCCGCAATTACTTTTTGGGCAACCCAATAGATGTTATTGGCAAGAATTTCAACCAAATCTGTATGGAAGCTATATCAGTTTAAGGACCGATTCACACCAAATTTGACACATACGTTGCAGGTAATAGTAATCGTCACTGTGGAAAATGTCAGTCAAATCGGATATGAATTACGCCCTCTAGAGGCTCAAGAAATGAAATCGATAGATCGGTTTATATGGGAGGAATATTTGGTTTTGGACCGATTCAGACCATATTTAGCACGTATGTTGAATGACATAGAAAACGTCAGAGTACAATTTTCAGCCAAATTGGATAAGAATAGCGCTCTCTAGAGGCTCAAGTATTATAATCGGAAGATCGGTTTATATGGGAGCTTTATTTAAATATAGCCGATATAGCAGGTTTCCATTTCCAACCGACATACACTAATAGGAAGTAATTGTGCAAAAGTTCAAGCGCCTATCTTTACTCCTTCGAAAGTTAGCGAGCTTTTCACAAACAGACAGACGGACAGTCATAGCTAGATCGACTTAAAATTTCATGACGTGTATAAATATACTTTATGGGGTCTTAGACCAAGATTTCGATGTGCTACATCCTATGTTGGAGGGATTAAAAGTATGTCTTAAATTATATAAATAGCATAATATTACGGTCTTATTCACAAAACTTAATGTCAAATAAACCTATATTAAAATTTACATTCAGGTCTGGTCCTATTTTCGAAAACGCAATGCGAAAGATTTTCCCAGCCTTATTCTTGGCACATAAAAATTTGAATGCATACGTTTTTTTTCAAACTTCTTTCCAGTGAAAGGAATCTGAAGTGGTTTCAAACCATAAAAGTACAAGGTGTAGAAAAAATTGCCAAATATTTTTTTATACCCTCCACCGTAGGATAGGGGTATACTAATTTCGTCATTCCGTTTGTAACACCTCGAAATATTCATTACAGACCCCATCAAGTATATATTCTTGATCGTCATGACATTTTATGTCGATCTAGCCATGTCCGTCCGTCTGTCGAAAGCACGCTAACTGTTAGTTAAGCTAGACGCTTGAAATTTTTCACAAATATATCCTATCAGTGTAGGAATGTTGTTTGAAACGTTAAGTGGAGCGGACGTTTTGTTGTTTCGCTCCGCAAGAATTTTCCTGTAACTCGTAGTACAATGCGTTTTAGTGTTTCCCAAACACCCCATTGCGGAACAAATTAGAGGGAAACTAACTTCTCACAATATCAATTGAGTGCTGCCCGTTTCAAATTTAAGCTCAATGATAAGGGGACCTCCTGTGACATCCCTTGGTTGAGAAGTTGTGAATGGCTGAAATACTCACAAATGTTGCCAGCATTTGGTGAGGGGATAACCATCGCTGAAAAATGTTTTAAGGTGTTCTCGCCGGCAGGATTTGAACCCAGGCATTTGGGCACGATAGGCGGGCATGCTAACCTATGCACGACGGTGGCTCCCAACTCTTAGTAGGTCATTATTTTTGGAAGCAAAATTTAAGTCATTGAAGGATAGCTGCGATAGAAATATCCATTAGGCGGTTGATGATCTGCGTCTCTTTCCAGTGGAGCGGCAGATCTAGAGCCCGGGAGTAGGCTTAGAATGGACTCTAAAGACCCAACAGCTGCGGTAATGGTATCAGGCCGTAGCATGTTGTCTGCTGCTGAAACCTCGACAGGCTGCTCCAGATTCCACTAGCCGACAGACGGCTGGACAACAGGGGCTTTTGACGAAGACACCTGGTTCGTGTCTTAAGGACAAGGCCAAACCTATTCTTGCTTCGCATGCTTATAATTTGCCTAGACCATCGGTCTTCCCCGGCAAACCAACACGCTCTTTAAGAGGTTGGAATAATAGAAGACGCATCGCTCTCAGGTTTATTGAGAGACTTGGTGCGTATGATCCTAAGACTCTCACAAATAGGGAGAGAGACTCCCTAAATTTGGCTCGGGAATTTACTGCACAGGCTACCCAAAGAATACACGTCTAGATTCGGAAACTGCACCGCAGTCAGCCAATAGGCTGCGGTCGCCTGGAGGGCATCCCATTCCTAAAAGAACTAGGGCGAACAATAGTGAGATGGGTCAAAGAACCTTTGCTAAAGTCACCAGGGACAGTTTGGTTGTGACAGTTGTCGGAGGCCACCGTAGCGCAGAGGCTAGCATGTCCGCCTATGACGCTGAACGCATGGGATCGAATCCTGGCGAGACCATCAAAAAATTTTTCAGCGGTGGTTTTACCCTCCTAATGCTGGCAACATTTGTGAGGTACTAAGCCATTTAAAACTTCTCTCCGAAGAGGTGTCGCACTGCGGCACGCCGTTTGGACTCGGCTGTTAAAAGGAGACCCCTTATCATTGAGCTTAAACTTGTATCGGATTGTACTTATTGATAAGTGAGAAGGTAGCCCCTGTTCCTTAGTGGAATGTTCATGGGCAAAATTTGCATTTTGCATTTTGCATTTAGTTGTCGACAATGGAGAAGAACAGGGCTGCATAGCCAGGAATAATTAGAGTGGGATAGTCAATGGACTGTCATCAGTATACTCCGATGTCCTTGCGGAATTTCCTGGGTCTCCTCCACTTTGTGACGATGCAGGCTGGTATCAGGGCCGATACAGACTTGCCTCAATTGAAGTGTATCGTTGTGCGCTAAAAAGTTTGGTAAGATCTGGCCAGGTGTAACACCAGATTTAGTCAAGAACTAAGATATTCCTTCTCGACCAATGATGCATGCTTGGATACCAAGGATCCCTTCAGATCTTGAATCGATACTTGGAAGACTAAGCGAATGTAATCCCAATCTTTCAACCATGCAGTATTCGTACTAAACTCCTGTTGTCTCGCAGACCTCAACAAGTCTGAAGGAGTTGTGTCCTACGGATTCAAAAAGTTGAAAGTGAAGGTCTATAGAAGCGGTGGGGTTGGAGAATCAGGAGGCAACTCAGCAGTTGCTGCTGAACACTTGCTTGAGGAACTATCGACCACATCGGAACTATCGACAAGTCTGGCGGATTGCAGGAGCCTTAAAATCCCCCTGCCACAATCGAGATAGGAGGGGATGGCATCGAAACGGGTCCCGACACGCCCTGTGTGGGTGGGTCACAAAGTTGGACTGGGATCAAGGTGTGCGCCAGCGGGGATGCACGGAACCGAAATATTGGTTCCACAGCTTTCTTACCTGCCGCTGGAAGCGAACGGAAGCTTATCATGACAAGTTCTAACGAATCTTGTGAGGGTGAACTGCTGGTGCAATCAGAAGACGAGGCTAACACAACTGTGGTGGAAGTTCTGAATCCTGACTATGATCCGGTTTCTACAGATAAATCTCCACCACTTAAGGCCGTTTCGGCGGCACCTCCTGATGGCAGGGGGTTTGAAGCGGTTCTTATCCAGGAACCATGGGTATGTGGAGGAATGGTTCCTGGACTAAGAATTCCGGGATTTAAACTACTCATGCAAAGAGTAGTCTAAATGTTTTTCTTCTTCCGTCGCTCAGCACTGAAGATTTTGTAGTAGCTAGCCTAGAAATAAATAAGTCTCATTACTGGCTGGCTTCCCTATATATGGCACAAGATTCAGAGATGCCGCCTTCAAACCTTAAGTCGCTGGCTGGAGCCGTTTCTGAAGTGAAGAAAAGCCTCATTGAAGAAAAGCACATCACCAGACATGGGGAAGTTCGAATGCCAACGAAAGGGGTGAGCGATTTGTAATAAAGGGGCTAAACCGACCTTTATTACTAGGAACAGGCAGGAGGTACTAGATATTACCTTTGTATCAGAATACGCGACTGGGAAGTGTTGGATGACCACAGTTTCCCCGATCATCGTTATATTAGTTTCAGCCTTGAAGAAAATACTGAAGCAGTGGTCACTCAGCTAAACATAAGAAAGGCGGATTGGGATAAATTTCGGTACAAATTCTGCACGTCTATCCCTTCTAGAACAGAAAAGGAAGTGGCAAACGTGCAGGATATATACATAATGGTCAAGCGGATCACGAAGGCTCTGAATGATTTGCTAGTGTCGGCATATCCTAATGCTAAGCCAAGGGGCAAACAGTGACCGCCATGGTGGACCCCAGAGCTGGTTGGTCTAAGGAAGGACTGCAGAAATCTCTTCAACAGAGCAAAGCCATAAGAGCACAACACGATTGAAACTTCTAACGGTTAGGTTAGGTTGAAAAGAGGCTTTAGATATTAGTCCGCCCCATGCCACTATGGACATATACCTAAGCCAGTAATCGGCTTGTTGTGCGCTTTAAAAAACTATAAAGTAACTTCTAAAAAGAAAATTTTAAGTTAGGAATTCCTTGCTACTTACAAAATCCAATGCCACTCCCCTAAGTTGGTTGATGTCTGATGTTGTATCTCCACCTCAGTGCCGGTGTCTGTTGGACGCGAAAGCCGGGCAATGACAAAGGAAATGCTCCATCGTCTCATCATCTTCCCCGCATGCCATATATATGCTATCACTTGCCGCACCGATTTTACATAAGAGAGCTCGCAGTACTACGTGTCCCGTTGTGATACCAATAGCTATATTGACCTCCTTCTTGCTTCCTTTCAGTAGTAGCCTTGTCTTCTCACGATCTGGATCCCCCCATAGGATTTTCGCCGTCCTACCGACCGTTTCGCTGTGCCACAATGTTGCATGCGTATTCGTTGCCCACTCCCTTAACTCGGACTGCGTCGACCCGAAAGGCTTCGGGTTAACCAAGTTTATTGACGGCAGTCCTCTGACCTTCACCGCCAAATCGTCTGCCCCAAATTCCTTCAAAAAATTCATTTCCCCAAATTCCGTTAATCTCCTTCTTACACTGCAAGACTGTTAGTGTCCTTACCGTCCTGGTTGTTATTGCCCTTATGGCAATTTTACTGTCGGTAAAGGTGTTCACACTCGATGTCCTCGTGTTAGCACCACACCACTTCACGCATTCCGTGATCGCCCGGATCTCCACCTGCAGGACCGTAATATGGTCAGGCAGTCTAAAACAGATGTCAGTCCCTGGGTTTTCAATGTACACCCCCAGGCCCACTCTGTCCTCTAGCTTTGATCCATCCGTGTAACATGATCTTCCAGATGGCAATACTAGGGTTCCGTCAATCCAAGACTGTGCCGATCGCAGCATTGCGTCGCACTCGACTTCAAGGTTCTTCTTAGGGATCCGATCGGAAACCTCTCCCCTTTCTTCCAGCTTTCCTATCGTCGCCTCGATTATACCGCGATGGTACGAGCTGCTCCCATCCTCAATACATTCTCCCATCGCCTTAAGTCTCATAGCCATAGTGGCTGACTCACACTTAATCTGTATGTCAATGGGTAGGATATCTGGAACATCTATAAGGCTGAGCTAAGAAAATATAAGGGCGAACTGAGAAAGGCTCAGAACAAATCCTGTGTAGAAATCTGTAGCTCCGTGCAGGATACATCTGAGACCTCCTGACTAAGGAAGATTCTGTCCTCGAACCTGTTTTACGGTGCGGTATATTCAGAAGTCAGAGAATGTATGGACAATGTCTAGTGAGGAAACACTAGAACTACCCGTTGATACACATTTCCTGGGAAATTTTCCAACGGACAACGTGGCGCCAGAACAGGTTGTCACTGGTATGCATTCGTCGGAGGTTATTAGAGAAATTGTGTCTGAGCCGAAAATCATTTGGGCGATAAGAAGTTTCGACTCCTTTAAGTCACCAGGCCCTGATGATGTATCACCTGTTGAAATACAAGCTGTGTCTGATAGAGTGTTTCCTTGGCTTAGGGAGATATACTCTGCTTGTAGCAGAATGTGGGATGGAAGGACACGAAGGTCATTCTCATTCCGAAAGTAGACAAAAGACTTTCGTGACCCTCCCCCTTACGCCAATTTTCAGAAACTCCAGATCTCGGCGATGGGTGGTGCGATTTAAGCGAAATTTTGTGTGCTCTCATATATTACCCTAAAAATAAAATTTGGTATCCAAATTTCGGATGGGGTACCTAGGGGGGCCGTCTCACCATAAAACCTACCAAACATATATTGAGACCAATCACACCAATATGGGGCTTAAATGAAAGGTATTTAGAATAATAAAACGTGTCGAAAACACGTATCGACCACTCCAACCCCGAAAACACCCCCAAATCGGATATATTTACCGACCATGGCAATATGGGACTCAAATGAAAGGTATTTGCGAGTAGAATACGAATTTGATATCCAAATGTTGGAGCAAAACACCCCCCAAAAGGTGCAATTTTTCGACCATGCCAATATGTGTCTTAAATGAAAGGTATTTGAGATTAGAAAACGAATTTGATAACCCTCCTAACCTGGGGGACCACCTGACCCCCGAAAACACCCCTAAATCAAATATCATGAGATTATCGAGCTGAAATAAAGTATTTTAAGAATGGAGTACACCTTACATCCAAACTTAAATTCGTAGACCAATAAGCATCATATGGGATTCAGATAAAGGCACTTATATTGTTAAAGTGTTAGTCAAGCGATGTACTATTTTCGTAGCATGGTATTTCACTAAAAGCTCTTTAATTGTCGAAAATAAATATTCCAAGAAAACTTTTGTTCCATATAAAGTAAAAGAAGGCGCAGCGGAGCGGGCCCGGGTCAGCTAGTAGCCTAAAAATGTGAACAAAGCGATTTTTTTATGGCTACAAATTGTTAAAGTAGTGAAGACAATTTAAATTGGCGCTGCTTTCATTCAACTTACAACAAAAACAGTATATTTCTTTATGTTTTTGTCAGAAGGAATAGAGCACCGCTCTAATCGAAAAAATAGTGCTAATTTGAAAAGTGATTTTCATGTGTTATTTTTATTCGTACCACACTATGAGTGCAACAAAAGCAAGATTTGACATGTCAAGACAAGAACATGTAGTGTGATGACGCCTTAAATATCTTTAACCATTTATGCAAATGCATACTTAGGTCTGCGTAATAACCATATTGCCACATAGTTTCTTCACTTTATGATTCCGGAATCGATAGCACAGCATGATTGTTGTTTTCCGTTGCTTGTATTTGTTTTTTATTCTCGTAGCAATCAATGGTGAAGAAAGTGAGTGTAATGAATTGACTTCTATAATGTTCAATGTGTGTGTGTGTGTGTGCACTTGTGTTTTTTTGAAAAATGATACACGCATGCGCACATGCAGCCAGTCTGGCAGTGTGGCACTCAATCTCACGCAGACGCACTGATGAATTCCAGGAATTAGGAAGCATCAATAGGTCAATAATAGATAATGAATGGCATGCGGCATAACCTCAAAAGAATTTCATTTACTTTGTTTTCAATTTTACGAGCATATCTTTCTTTTGAGTTGCTTTCTTCTTCTTCTCCTGAATGCTCTTGTTGACGCTGTTCCTCATGTTGTTGTTGCTCGTTTTTGGGTCTTGTGTTGGCATTGTCGTCATCGCCGTCATGGTCGTTGCATTCCAAAGTTTTTTTTATGGATTGTTTTGTTATTTTTTACTTCCAGTGCTTTTCATTCAATCCGGGGAAAAGAAGAAAATTAGAAACACTAACGACAAATACCCAGTCATAGTGCTGGGAAAACGAAACTGTAGACGCTACAAAATTTTGAAGCTTTTTATCATTAGTTTTCTTGAGTATATAGTAAATATGTAAAACTTACTATTATTTGGAAAAGAACCGACCTGTATTGCAGGGAACAGGTAGATGGTACAAGATGTTACCTTTGTATCGCAGGATATTAACGGAAGAATATTTGACTGGGAAGTCTTAAATGCCAACACCTTTTCTGATCATCGTTACATTAGCTTCAGGCGACCTGAAAGAAGCTCAAAGCGAAATCTCGGTTAAATTTTTCAGAGTGCAAGGACTCTAGACTGCGGAAGATACTATTCTCCATATATATTACAGTAGGAAACATTCAGAAGTAAGACAGCGTATACAAATTTTCTAGTTTGGAAGCAATAAAACCCGGAAACCATCCAACGATATGATATGACTTCGTCAGAGATTGTTGAGAAACTCAAGAATTCGTTGAATAATCAAAATCGTCAGGCACGGGTCAAGTATCACCAGGTGAACTAAAGGGTGCTTTTTTAAGAGCTATAGGAAAGTTTTTCAAAAAAAAAACACATCAAATTCAGAAAAATGAATGAAATCTTTATTTGAATCGATAGCACGGTCCATATAATTTAATGTTTGAAGATTATTTCATGCAAATGTTGACCGTTACTTCGCCTAAAATGGTCCATCCGCTTAGTCTAATTTTGGTATACTCTTTCCAACATTTGGGTCGGTATCTCACGAATAAATGCTTCAATTTTGTCTTCAAATGCATCAATTGAAGCGGGCTTGTCTGTATAGACATGCGCTTTAACATAGGCCCACAAGAAATAGTCTAAAGGTGTTAAATCGCACGATCTAGGCTGCCAATTGACCGGTCTGAACTCGCCTCTCAATAAGTCCATTGTTACGCGTGCTGTGTGGCATGTGGCACCTCTTTGTTGAAACCACATGCCATGCAAATCAAGCTCTTGCATTTTGGAGAAAAGAAAGTTGGATATAATCTCAAGATAGCGCTCACCATTCACAGTTGCAGAGGGTGCAGATATTAATCCGCCCCATGCCACTATGGACATACATCGAAGCCAATAATCGGCTTGTTGTGCGCTCTAAAAACTATAAAGTAACCTCTAAAAAGAAAATTTTAAGTTAGGAATTCCGTGCTACTTGCAAAATCTTTAATTCAACCATTCACAGTTACGTTATGACACGCAACATCTTTTAAAGAAGTACGGTCCAATGATGCCACTAGACCTTAAACCGTACAAAACTGTGACTTTTTCTGGATGCATTGGTAGCTCTTGCAATCCTTCTGGCTGATCTTCACTCAAAATTCGACAATCCTACTTATTTACGTACCCATTGAGCCAAAAATTTGCTTCGTTGGTTCGTCGAAGAAGAGCGCATTTTGATAATAAAATTCAATAATTTGCAAGCGTTGTTCGTTTGTAAGATGATTCATGGATAAATTTTGGACCAAACTGAAGATGTTAGACAGTGAAACAAAACACGAGACCTGCATGGGCTGTTTCAACCAGTGTTGCCAAAAAGATAATAGCTAAAAAATCGCTTTATACAAGCAGTGCCGGACAATCTGGCTCCCTGGCTTAGGGAGATGTACTCTGCTTGTGTCAGCATGTCCTATATACATTAGGGATAAAGGGAGCCAAAGGTCATGTTCATTCCAAAAGTAGGAGAACCGAATCACACGAGAGCAGATGATTTTTGTCCTATCCTATCCTCTGTCATCCTTTGTGCTAAAAACTCGAGAAGGTTTTAGATACATAGATATCAGGGCGATGATTCCAATAGATTGTCTATCTCGAATACATCATGCCTATAGACAGGACCAGTTCACAGAAACAGCCTTTCATAACCTAGTCGACTACATAGAATATACAATTTTAGCTTTTTCACAGATGATGCCTAGAATAATGTAAAACTGACGTCAACCATTAAGGAACTGGAAAATCTAGTCATCAATACTACCATAGAAGGTTGTATTAATGACTTCCTTACCAAAAATACGTACAACGACAGGCTTGGTATTTGTACATCTAAGCAGATGGGATTGTCAATAAACTTCCCAATAAATTTGTACTCGATTTACTAAGAATATCAAAGAATAGGTTGTTAAAGTGGTCGCATTGAGAGGAGTGTTTCCCGGCATACTTCAGAAAGCTCTACGTTCGATGGCGAAGTTAAGCGTTAATCCGTCGAAGACGGAAGTTGTTCTTTTAGAATATCGAAATTTGATTTCAATATCGGGTAAGGTCAAATACTTAGTAGTGATCGTGGACAAGAAACGCTTCAGTAGTTTGGTGGTCTGCGATGGAGAAAAGTGCAACATAAGGATTTTACAACAGGTTCAGAGAACATGTTGTCTTGGCATAGGCAGAGCGATGAGGACCATGTCTACTAGTGCACTGGATTCTTTTCTAGATATCCGACCCATTAGCATACAGTTAAGTGTGAGGCAGCCACTGCAGCTATGAGACTTGTGGCGCTGGGAGAATGGATAGAGGATAGGGGCAGGTCATACCTTCGTGGTATAATCGAGGCGACGATAGGAAACCCGGATGAATAAGAAGAGATTTTCGATCGAAAACCTGAGATGACACTTGAGGTCGAGTGTGAGACTCTGCTGCCAGCGGCACAGTCTTGGATTGACAGAACTCTACTCTCAAACCACATTTGTTATTCAAAACAGCAAAAATGTCTGCTAAAACAGCTGTTTCAGCAAATATAGGACTGCTGTATTAGCAAACATTTCTTACTGCTATTTAAACTAACAAAATCTGCTGGTTTGAGTACACAAGTCTGCTAAAAAAATTTTATGCTTCTTTTTATGGTTGCCTCTTGTTTTGATTACTTTAAGCATTTTTTAGAAATTTTGTTGGAAGAGATGATTTTAAATTATGGAATATTTCTGTTAAGGAATTGTGGCTGAGCTAGCACGCATATTTTGTTATTGCTCTACTAATGTGAACATGACTGGCGTGGCCTTTTGTATATAAATTTAAAAAAAGTTTTTCAGCAAACTTTTTTCCATGAGTGTAGTTTTGCCATCTGGGAGATCATGCTATACTAATGGATCAAAGCTAAAGGACAGAGTAGGCCTGAGGATTTACATTGGAAACCCAGAGACTGACTTCTGCTGCCTGACCATAATACGGTTCCGAAGGCGGAGATCTTAGCAATCACGTGGTGTGGTATTTATGGACAGTAAACTGGCCATAAGGGCTTTAACAACCAAGACGGCAAGGTAACGTACAGTCTTGGAGTGTGGAGGGATTGAAGCCTTCTCTGAGGATGGCACAATCCGCATCGTTTGGATGCCGGGTCATATCGGAGTAAGGGGGAATAAAAGAGCAGACGAATTGGTGAAACCCAGAGGACTGCCATCAGTTAACTTGGTTAACCCGAAGCCTTTCAGATCGACGCAGGTCGAGTTAAGGGCGTGATCGACGAACACGCATGTAACACTGTGGGGCAGCGAAACAGTCGGTGGACGGCGAAAATTCTATGGGGAGATCCGGATATTGAGAGGACGAGGCTACTACTAAAGAACGTAAGAAGGAGGTCAGTATATCCTTCGGTATCATAACGGGGCACATAGGACTACAAGCTCACAAACAAACAAACAAAAACTATAAAATTAAACGATCTTTGCCCTAACAGGCATTGGCCCTTGAAAATAAAAAAAGCGTGCTACGTTCAGCCCGGCCAAACCTTGGGAAGCTCACACCACTATGGATTCTGCTAAAAATTTATAAAGGGTGATTTTTTAGCTATTATCTTTTTGGCAACACCGGTTTAAACAGCTCACGTACGTTTTGTGTTTTGTTTCACTGTCAAACATCATCAGTTTCGTCTATAATTTAGCCTCGAATCGTCTTATAAAAGAAAATAGCTTGCAAATTATTGAATTTTATTGTCAAAATGCGTCCTCTGTTAAGAAAGAAATCATCGCTTCCTCCATTGAGCGACGAAGGTCATCTTTGGCTCAATGGGTATGTAAATAAGCAGAATTGTCGAAGATCAGCCAGAAGCATTGCAAGAGCTACCAATGCATCCAGAAAAAGTCACAATTTTGTGCGGTTTATGGGCTGGTGGCATCATTGGACCGTACTTCTTCAAAGATGAGTCGAATCACAACGTAACTGTGAAAGATGAGCGCTATCGTGAGATGATATCAAACATTTGGGGTGCAGTCACTGTTAAAATTTGAATCAAATAATCTTCAACCATTAAATTACATGAACCGTAATATCGATTCAAATAAAGATTTCATACTGTACTGTTTTGAATTTTATTTGTTTTTTTTTTTTTGTTTGAAATTTTTTCCTATAGCTTAAAAAAAATCTGCCTTTACAACATAAATTTAGTTGAAAGGCATAAATTCAATCTACATACCAAACTTCTGCCAAACCAGCAAAAAATAAAGCTACTACGAACAGAACAAGCATAAACGAGAGACTGCATGATTTATGCCAAGTCGGAAAAAATCCGCACTCAAGAAGTCAGATCGGTTTATATGGGAGCTATATTAGGTTTTTGACTTATTTGGACCGTACTTGACACAGCTGTTGGAAGTCATAACAGTACACTTCGTTCAAAATTTCAGCAAAGTGGGCAAACGTTGCCGTTTATAAGGCTCAAGAAGTCAAATCCGAAGATCGATTTATATGGGAGCTGTATCAGGTTATAGACCGATTCGGACCGTACTTTTCACAGTTGTTGAAAGTCGTAAGTGAACACATCCCCTGATTTACGATTTTAGGCGAATAAAATCAACATTTATTGTCAGATTTTGCTGAAATTTGTCGCAGCGAGCTATTTTAAGCTCTTCGACGTCCGTATCGAGTATGGTTTAGATCTAACGTTTTTTTTTTGGGTATAGTCGCCATTAAGACCGATCTCCCGGTTGAAGATCTTTCAGTCATAAATAGTGTATTTATCGCCCGATTTTGCTGAAATTAAGTAGAGAGAGTTAGGTTACACCCCTACTCGGGTAGCTATGGTACAAATATGATGATATTTAGATATATGTGGTTGCTATGTATATCGATCTACCGATGTATGGTCTTGAACCCACTTAAGAATTTTATCACCAGATTTTGCTGACATTTTGAACAGTGAATTGTGTCGACTATGGTCCACATTTTGATAGAGATTCAGAATCGTGGGTTTTTCAAAGGATTTTAACGAAATGTTGCTTTTATATACCCTAGGTGGTGGGTATCCAAAGTTCGGCCGGGCCTAGCTTCATACTTTTTACTTGTTTTTTAATTCGTTTTCTATACACCGCATAGTTTTTCTTTCCGCTCCAATGATGCACGCCCGACTACATAATTAATCACACTGACGAAGCCACACATCAAATAGCCTGCACGATATGGAGTATGCATGCAATTCACACACAGCCATTCGTTTTTCAGCATGCACATGCTTGCCGTAAAACGTAAACAAGCTCCTACAGTAAAGGGGTATATGTTTTAATGGCAGCTTTGAAAAAATCCTAAAAGCGCACTTTTACGGAATATAAATACCTCTTTTTCTTCACACTAACTAAAAATGGTTGTAGTAAATATTTTTTTTGTGCTTCAACAACGGGATGAACTTCAAAGGATCAAGTCCTTAATATAGTAATAGGTTTCATTAAAAATTTCCTACATAACTTCTTTGTCCAAACAAGTTTTATTAGTATGCTACAGATTACAATTTAGTATGTTATTTTTCTTGCAGGTAGTATTTTTAAACTTAAGCCAACGATTTCCTAACTAGTACTAAGGAAAAACATTAGGAAATGTATATACTAATTCCAATTACATGAACTAACGCGATTTCTTTGGTAATAGGATATGATTTCCGTGGTTTAATAAATATTCATAGCATAAGAGAAATTTTGCTAAAGGTGAAATAACATTTCTATACCATATTGTGGTAAATTTTTTACTAGAAAATAAGATACTGCGTTTTTTCAGTGCGATTTGAATTTCAATCGCTGTCTACTTTCAATTTTACTTCGCAGATTACTCTCAATTTCTTATTTTTTTTAACAAATCCAATTATTTATTCAGCGCAAAATTTATTCGGTCTTGAAATAATTCATAAAATCGGATATTGTCCGGCTGCAGGCCATAGGGTAATCTGTTTCTATAACAAACAGAGCACCAAAAACCTTTTTCTACAGTTATGCAAAAATGTGGTTTTGCTTTGTAATAGCATTTGCCTGGTATACTACAATAGATCGCGATATCGTTTGGTTGTAACTATGTCCTCTATGTTGAAACTATGATCTTACGAGTATTTTCGTTTGTAGCGCATCAATAAAGAAAATTACTGCACTTCATACATTTCCACTTATTATTACTTAGAGTAGCAGTTGGGCAAGTGTGTTTTGTTGTAATAGTTGGATTTCTTCATCTGGTAGAAATATTTGGTAGAAATATACATAAGTGGAGTGATTTTCTTTCTTGCTGCGCTACAAATGAAAAAAAAATTTAAGAGCATAGTTTCAACCTAAAAGACATGTCTTTTTGATAACTCCTACTGACGAGTTTGGTTTATACTAAACGAAATCGCAATCTCAGAAACCAGTCAAATGCAAATAAAGCAAAAACATATTTTATGCCTAACTTTAAAAAAGGTTTTTTGTTGATCTATTTGCAACAGATACAGATTACCCTATGGTCTGCAGCCGGACAATATCCAATTGTATAAATCTATTTAATTATGTTTACTACTAGCTGAACCCGGCCCGCTCCGCTGCGCCTCCTTTTACTTTATATGGAACAAAATTACCCTTTGAATATTAATTTTCGGCAATTAAAGAGCTTTCAGTGAATTGCAATGCTACAAAAATGGTATATCGCTTGACTAACAGTATAAGAATATAACTGCCTTTATATGAATCCATGTGATCTTAATTGGTCTATGAATTCGCTCGGAAGGTTTAGGGCCATTCTTAAAAGACTGTATTTGAGCCCGATATTCTCATGGGGATTTTGGGAGTGGGAGGGCACCCAGGGTGGTGGTTTTTAGAGTGTAGTGTAAAACCCAAAAACGTGGTCCCGAAAGTGAGTATCAATATAAATATATAAATGTCAATTTAAATATGTATGTCAGATTTAGGTATGTTTTGGGGGATAGGGTGGTTCCCCAGACACTTAACCCTGAGAAATGTATCAGCATCGGACTCTACTCTCAAATATCATTTATTTAAACCTCATATTGCCATTGGTTTAAGGGGAGTTTATAGGATGAAGCGTCCCCAAACACTTGGCTCCAACAATTGGTTATGCAATTAGTTTTCCAATCTCAAATACCTTTCATTTAAGCCACATAAGCCACGACCACCATGGTCGGTAAATTTGTACTCTTCGAGGAAGGGGTGGTGCCCCAAATTCATCGTCACACATTTGGAAATCAGATTCGTATTCTACTCCCAAATACCTTTATTTGAGCCCCATGTGGGAAAGGGGTAGACCTCCAGAAAATTGGTCCCGAAAGTGGGTAAAAATGTTGTGATCTACTCCCCAATACCTGTCATTTTACACCCAGAAGCTTTTAGCCCTAAAAATTATCAGTATCGTGAAATAATCTCAAATATCATTTATTTGAGAGTATTTCACGATGGTGGGACGTCCCCTAGATAGTTGGTCCTGAATGTTGATATCAGATTCATGGTCTACTACCAAATACCTTTCATTTGAGCCCCATTTTTCAATAGTCGACAAACATATTCGGTTTGGGGGATGGGGCGGCCACTCAGTGACTTGACTTGGAAAATATATATTAGATTCGTGTTCTACTCTAAAAAACATCTTTTTTGAGCCTCAAATTGCAATGGTCAGCAAATACCTGCTATTTGGGTGTTGTTATGGTGGAGTGGCCCCATAGACACTTTTCCCGAATATTGATATCAGATTCTTGCTTTACTTCCAAAGACCTTTTATTTAAGCCCCATATTGCGATGTTCAGGAAGTAAGTCATGTTTGGGGGGTGTTTTGGGGAAGGGGAGGACTCCCAGAAACTTGGTTGCACATTTGATATCAGATTCGTATTTTACTCGCAAATACCTTTCATTTGAGTTCCATATTGCCATGGTTGGTAAATATGTTCGATTTAGGGGTTTTTTTGGGGGTTTGGGTGGTCCCCCAAACACTTGGTCCGACGGTTAGATATCAGATAATTTCCCCATATTGTCTTGATTGGTGTATATATATATATTTGGTAGTTTTTGGGGGTGGGGCGCCCCCTTAGGTACCCCATCCGAAATTTGGATCAATATCCACCATATGGGGGGTATACTAATTTCGTCATTCTGCTTGTAACTACTCGAAATATTCGTCTGAGACCCCATAAAGTATATATATTCTTGATCGTCGTGGCATGTTAGGTCGATCTAGCCATGTCCGTCCGTCTGTCCGTCCGTCCGTCCGTCTGTCTGTCGAAAGCACGCTTACTTCCGAAGGAGTAAAGCTAGCCGCTTGAAATTTAGCACAAATACTTCTAATTAGTGTAGGTCGGTTGGTATTGTAAATGGGCCATATCGGTCCATGTTTTGATATAGCTGTCATATAAACCGATCTTGGGTCTTGATTTCTTGAGCCTCTAGAGTGCGCAATTCTTATCCGATTGGAATGAATTTTTGACACGACGTGTTATGATATCCAGCACGACGTGTTATGATATCCAGCAATTGTGCCAAGAATGGTTTAAATCGGTCCATAACCTGATATAGCTGTCATATAAACCGATCTTGGGTCTTGACTTCTTGAGCCTCTAGAGGGCGCAATTCTTATCCGGTTTGAATGAATTTTTGCACGACGTGTTTTGTTATGATATCCAACAACTGTGCCAAGTATGGTTCAAATCGGTTCATAACCTGATATAGCTGTCTTATAAACCGATCTTGGGTCTTGACTTCTTGAGCCTCTAGAGGTCGCAATTATTATCCGATTTGCCTGAAATTTTGTACGACGGATTCTCTCATGACCATCAACATACGTATATATTATGGTCTGAATCGGTCTATAGCCCGATACAGCTCCCATATAAGTCGATCTCTCTATTTTACTTCTTGAGCCCCCAAAGGGCACAATTCTTATTCGAATTGACTGACATTTTACACAGGTCTCCAACATATAATTTAATTGTGGTCCAAACCGGACCATATCTTCATATCGCTCTAATAGCAGAGCAAATCTTTTCTTATATCCTGTTTTGCCTAAGAAGAGATGCCGGGAAAAGAACTCGACAAATGCAATCCATGGTGGAGGGTATGTAAGATTCGGCCCGGCCGAACTTAGCACGCTTTTACTTGTTATGAATAAACGAAGAAAACCACAGCATCTGCAAATACAATTTTCAAATACTACTGGGGTTTTTAAGGTATTCTTTCATAGCAATGCTCTGGGAAAGTTTTATAGATTGCTTTTTTATACCCTCCACCATTGGATGCGGGGTATACTAATATTGTCATTCTGTTTGTAACTACTCGAAATATTCGTCTGAGAACCCATAAAGTATATATATTCTTGATCGTCGTGACCTTTTATGTCGATCTAGCCATGTCCGTCCGTGTGTCTGTCGAAAGCACGCTAACCTCCGAAGGAGTAAAGCTAGCCGCTTGAAATTTTGCACAAATACTTCATGTTAGTGTAGGTCGGTTGGTATTGTAAATGGGCCATATCGGTCCATGTTCTGATATAGTTGCCATATAAACCGATCTTGGGTCTTGACTTCTTGAGCCTCTAGAGTGCGCAATTCTTATCCGATTGGAATGAAATTTTGCACGACGTGTTTTGTTATGATATCCAACAACTAAGCCAAGTATGGTTCAAATCGGTGAATAACCTAATATAGCCGTCATATAAACCGATCTTGGATCTTGACTTCGTGAGCCTGTAGAGTGCGCAATTCTTATCCGATTGGAGTGAAATTTTGACCATCAACATACGTATTTATTATGGTCTGAATCGGTCTATAGCCCGATACAGCTCCCATATGAATCGATCTCTCTGTTTTACTTCTTGAGCCCCCAAAGGGCGCAATTCTTATTCGAATTGGTTGACATTTTACACAGGTCTCCAACATATAATTTAATTGTGGTTCAAACCGGACCATATCTTCATATCGCTCTAATAGCAGAGCAAATCTTTTCTTATATCCTGTTTTGCCTTAGAAGAGATGCCGGGAACAGAACTCGACAAATGCGATCCATGGTGGAGGGTATATAAGATTCGGCCCGGCCGAACTTAGCACGTTTTTACTTGTTATATATAAGAAGATTACAATTGTAAGACGCTCCTTATTTGTAAGACATTTCTGTGTCCCATTGTCCTTGTCCTGTGACACTAACGTTGTCCTTGTCCCAAAGTCAATTTTTATTATCTGCGACGGCATTTCGACTTTCATTAAAGGTTGATTTATTATAGAATACACAGATGGCGAGCGCGATTGAAACTGTCGATATATTGTTCTCTTGGCTGAAATTTGAAACAGATTTAAATTCGTCAATACCTTCAACAAAAAAATGCATTCAAATTCATTAATAGATTCACTCCCTGTTCCTGAACGTGCTGCACATGGCTAAAGGTTTTATTTTACGCCTCTCGCGCTGCACGCTCAAAAACTGGCTGCCGAACACTGTGCAAGAAGAATTGAAAATATATTGAACTCTCTCTCGTCTTAGAAGACGTACATAGATAAAGTTAACAAAACTATTTTGACGCCCCTAGGAGGAGTGTGAATGTGATGATGACGTTACGATAGATAGCAACTTTTCCTAGAAACCTATTGACCTTTTGTGCTATCGTCGTCGATGTCGTCGCCGGCCTGCGTGTGTGGGAACCAAATGGGGAATGTTCACTCGAGTGAACAACATCACCAGTCGTCGGAGCAACCAGCAGCAACGTCATTGCCACCACACACGCATTTCTCTAATCTCCGCTTGAAAAATTATTTTGTTTTTATTAGTTTTCGTTTTTTGTTGTTTTTATAATCCTTGTGACATTTATTCAGTACGCTGCGCTGTTTATGTTGGTGTTTTTGTTATTGTTCGCCGGGGTTATGAGATTTTTTCTTGGGAAATACTCAATATTTAATAGAAAAATTCCAAACATTTTATGACCGACCATTCGGCCATGCGTCCATGCATCTCCAATGCGACACTGTTGGCTGTGGTGATGATGGTGTTCTATTTGACATGGAATGTAAAGCCGGTTGAAGGAAAATATTATTATGCATTAATTATTTTTCGATAATGTATCGATCGTTCGATCGCTGCGGCACTTCAAAGTCAATGTGATGGTGATGATTTTCCCAGGAATAGCCCAAAATGACATTGGCTATGGCGTTGGTGACGACAAAGTCGCTGTGCGTCTGCGCGACAGCGATCCTTATCACCTTAAGAAATTATCAATTGAAATACCCATAATGACGTTGGTGGCTGACAAACAAAGTCTGATCGATATCTAGGTATTCAGAGTTATTTATCACCGTAAGACATATTTAACGGTAATAACTGTCATCACAGAGCACACACGAAAATAAATTTTAATTAGGCTCATTTGGGACAGTCGCCACGTCAACTTTTTCCTAGTGATACATGAATTGAGGATTATACCTTAAATGATGATGCATTGAAGTCAATTTTGTTTTGTATGGAGATTTTTGGAAGATGCCGGAAGTGTGTCGTTACTTTTCATATGTCACCATAGAAAGGAAAATCGGAAGTAGAATCAATAAAAAGTGGCATCGAACGTTTTTCATCCCCGTTCAGTTGGGACTACAAGGCGGATATAAGTATCTTTGGACTTGGACAAATCAAGAAAAATTCATTTCGTCTACCTGGCATAGGTAAATATACTATGCTAGCATTAGCATATCATGTATTGCTGTGGAGTGGAGGAACACAAAGCTAATTTTTTTATTCTAAAAAACAGGTAAACCGTTGCAGCGAAAACAAAATATATTCGTCCTTCTTTATTGAAAAACCTGCTTAAATTTTTTTTACCCTACATCCCCAATTAGAAAAAAATCGGTTTAGATTTTCAAATACCTCCCATATGAATGTTTTGTCGGATTTGGACTAATATTGCAATAACATCGTAATTTGTTAACCGATTTACTCCAAATTTGACTCGACGGATTTCTTTTTCACTCTCGACATTACTGATGAACTTCATAGAAATCAATTCAGATTTAGTTATGGCTAGATTAGGTTAGCTTAAAATGAGGGTGCAGATTTTAATCTGTCCCATGCCACCATAGACATTCACACAAACCAGTAATCGGCTTGGTGTGCGCTCTAAATACAAAAAAAGTATCCTCGAATAAAAAACTAAGTTAGGGATTCCGCGCTATTTACAGAATCCTTAACTGTTTTCCATGCCACTCCTCTAAGTTGGTTCATGTCTGTCATGTCATGTTCATGTAAAGTGTCCCCACCTAAGTACCGGTATCTGTTAGTCGCGAAAGCCGGGCAATGACAAAGGAAATGCTCCATCGTCTCATCATCTTCCCCGCATGCCCTACACATGCTATCACTTGCAGCACCGATTTTATATAAGTGAGCTCTTAGTCCTATGTGTCCCGTCATGATACCAATAGCTATACTGACCTCCTTACTTCCTTCCAGCTATACTGACCTCCTTACTTCCTTCCAGTAATAGCCTCGATTTCTCACGATCGGGATCCCTCCATAGGATTTGCGCCGTCCTACCTATCGTTTCGCTGTTCCACAGGGTTACATGCGCCTTCGCCACCCACGCCCTTAACTCGGACTGCGTCAACCCGAAAGGCTTCGGGTTAACCAAGTTTATTGACTGCAGTCCTCCAACCGTCACCGCCAAATCGTCTGCCCTTTCATTACCTCTTGCTCCGTAATAGCCCGGCATCCAAACGATGTGAATTTTCTTATCCTCATCGTTCAGCGTCATAGGCGGACATGCTAACCTCTGTGCTACGGTGGTCTTCTCAAAACGCAAAGTCAAGAAATCTTTGCTTGGGATTTTTTGTGAAAAAATTTCAGGAGTATTTATTTTTTTTGCAGATAAATTAATAAATTGAGCCGCTTTTGAATTTGGTTTCATATATTTTATGTGGAGTCTCAAAATATAGACGGTTAGGGATGTGTTTCAGGACCACGGTCGTTCCGTGGGTCGGTTCGCTAGCAGGCACACCCTAATACAGGGTAAGGCACTGGGGTTCGATAGCCGTTAGGTGACACCGAGGCACACCCAATCACTTAGCAGGCCACGCAGATTGATGGCTCAGTGGCATACCGCAATGCACGGTTGGGCACTGATTGGTGACAAGGAGGCACATCCTCGTGCAAGTCACTCTATAGTTAATCGGCGTTCACGGCGCAATGATGCGGAAGATTACTCCGTTACGAAGCAAGATATTCGAGCACGTAAATCACAACCTAATATACGGCCTCGTTCCGGCTCACTGGAGATGATGGTATTGGGAGGCGAGAGGGAACTCCGCGCACATAAAACGGGTTTTTTGCACGGTGGCAAGTGAAGGGCAAGGAGGCACACCTTATTGTACGACGGGCACTCCCTTAATATAAAACGGGACAAGGAGACACAGCCCAATATACGGCACTGTTCAAATCACTCCCGAGGACAGCACGAGCAGGCGAGCGATTGCACCGTTGGTACACAATGAGGTTAGGGTTAGATAGCGAATGAGTAACAGATTTTTTTACAAGTTTTTGTCGATTCTATCCAAATGCAAATATTTCTTAAAATTGCGGGTGCTTTCAATAATTTAATATCGACGTAAATCATGAGGAAACTGGGGACTCAAGACATCAATTCTACCGAAAGAATGTTTATTAATAACTTACTAAGAGATCTATTACAGCAGCCTTTAGGTCTGTATAGGGACCCCTGAGGGAAGTGTTCTGTCTTCTCTAATTTATAATATAGCCATTTATAAGTTATTGCACCTAATAAAAAAGAAATGTAAATGGGGTTGTGTATGCTGATGACGTGACTTTCGCGGCTAGAGGAAAGTTTTCCGGCGTTATATAAAATATACATAATTCCGAAAACTTTACGTATGACAACGAAGTGGGCTATCGAAAGTTGTCAATGAATAAATTAGTCTTAGACGGAAGTAGTTCTTTTAAGCAGCAGATACAAGTGGCACCTATCTTATTCGGGGTAGAAGGTGGACGCTTCAAAAGTCCACCTACTGCTCAATACTTAGCCGCATCTAAAGGATGACTTGTTTGAGCATCACAGCCGCACTAAGGACGACACCATCAGATGCACTAATGCCTCTAGACATTGTGGCCAGACAAATTTCTGCAACCACTGCTATGAGGCCAAGGGAGCTTTCTTTTTGGTCATGCGGCGGCTACGGAAACTATTCTAATCTACATGCAATGCGTGATGTTCCAGGCAGTGTGGATAAAACTAAACACTTTTCCTGATAGTACCGATTAGAACTACAATATCCCTGGTAATAGAAGTTACAAAGACCTATACACGGATAGTCCCAAACTAGACGACGTGAAGAACTAGGACTGGTCATATCAAGAAGGTTACCCGGCCACTGTTGTGTGTATCAAGCGAAGATTCTTACAAATAAGGAAGTGGTGGAATGGCCAAGATATAAAGTCACAACGACGATTGAAATTAATTTCTTCTCAGACAGCCAGGCAGGGGAATCTTATTTCTAGTTTCAAACCCGTCTCGACTGTCGCAGATCCCTCAACGAGATAGGATGCCGGGCCACATAGATACCCCCAGGGAATTGTAGAGCAGACGAGCTTGCGAGACTTGGAAATACACTAGACATTCCAGCGGAGCTGTAACCTGTGTGTATGCGTGTAGCTAATAACAAACCCGAAGATCGAAAAACGATAAACCAATACTTAATTACGCCTCAGTAGTTTGGTGGACTGCGATAGAGAAAATGCGCAACGTAAAGATAATACAATAGGTTCGGAGAACATGTTGTCTTGGCATAGGCGTGGCGAAACATCCATTTTCGACCCTACAAACTATATACGAGGGTTGCCTTTTATATTTCGGGATAAGAGAACACAAAATCGAATATTAACCATCGAAAATCTCTTAATTGTTTTTCAAAATGTTCCTCATTAAGATCTACACAATTTTGCATGCGTTTGAACCAATTGGCGAAGCACATTTGCCACTCTGATTGAGGTATCTCCAATACATGAATTCTGAACGCATCAACCGCTTCTTCAGGAGTCGAAAAACGTTGACCAAATCAGAACTATACGGCGGATGACTCGTCAAATCCATGTTTTGAGTGCTCAAAAATGCAGCTGTTTCATATTTTTAGAGCATTTTTTTCGACCAATCGACACGAGCCCTTTTTTGAGGGACTGACAAATAGTATGGGATTCAACGCGAAGAAATTTTTGTGATGGTCATGCAATATTGAATGTATTCATGCAATATTGAATGTATGCTGGTCCTACTAATACCTAAGGTTGCCTCAATCTCACGATAGGCCACATGATGATCTTGCAATATCAGTTAGACACAGCAAAGGTTTTGAAACAACAACAGATTTCGGACGACCTTCACGAAATTATGAAGTAAACTACGACCTCGGTTGAATTCACCATACCGTCGATAAACACAGGTCCTTGATGGAGCTTCATCGCCAAAAGTTGAACTAAGTTCATCGATGCACTGTTGTTGAGTTAATCCACATTTAAAGCTGTAAAAATTAATTGCACGAGAATGTTCACGATGTAATTTAATTTTTTTTGACTAGATGAATATTTTAAGGTACTGTAAACAACACAAATAGCAATCGTTGGTCAAAACGTTCTGAGTATGTAGTACCTCAAAAGTGTCGAGCTTTACGATAGAGCTGTTAGTTGGCAGATTGCATCACAAGGGTTGCGCAATCCCGAAAAATAAAAAGCAACCCTCTTTCATTCTTTATCGTCGAAAAAAATCTAAGATCTTCTAGCCATGCCTGTTCGTCTGTCTTTTCAAATCACACTACAGTCTTTAACAAGTATACCCCGCTAAGTTCGGCAGGGCCGAGTCTTGGGAACCCACCACCATGGATTCCTCTAAAAATTCATACAAAATAAATTTAGTTGAAGGGCATAATTTTGTTCTGCATACGAAACTTCTGTCAAACCAGCGAAAATTAAAGCTTCTAGGAACAGAACAAAGATAATCGAGAGACCGGTTTATATCGGAGCTATAAACCCAATCAGTTTGCAGGGACTCAAGACATCAGATCGGCAGATCGGTTTATATGGTACCTATACCAGGTTATTGTCCGATTTGGACTTTATTAGCACAGTTTCTGAATGTCATAACAGAATACAACATGCAAATTTTCAGCCAAATCGGAAAAAGTTGCGGCTTGTAGGGGCTCTAGAAGTTAAATCGGGAGATCGGTTCAGTTATATCCAAATCTGAACAAATCTGAATATGGCAGGTTTGCAATCCCCTGCATCAATAGTAGATATACGTGCAAAATTTGAAGCGGCTAGCTCTACGCGTTCGACTTCTTTCGTGATTTAGACGGACGAACATGGCTCAAAATGTTCAGACGATCAAGAATATATATAATTTATAGGGTCGCAGATCAATATTTCGAGGTGTTACAAACGGATAACTAGATTAGTATACCCCCATCCAATGGAGGGCGATATAAAAATAGAGATATTGAGCTGAAACTTTGCACGTATTCTGTTTTTATCCATAGGCAGGTAAAGTTCGAAAATAGGCTATATCTGACTATATCTTGATATAACCCCCATATAGACCGATCTGCCGATTTAAGGTCTTGGGCACATTTGAGCCACATTTATCAACCGATTTCGCTAAAATATTGGACAGTGAGTCGAGATAGAACTCTCGACGTCCTCGTTCAATTTGACCCAGATCGGTTCAGATTTGGATATAGCAGCCATATATACCGATCTCTCGATTTAAGGTCTTTGTCCCATTAAAGGCGAATTTATTGTCAGATTTCGCAGAAACTTTGTATGGCTAGTTGTGTTAGACCCTTCGACATCCCTATTCAAAACCGCCCGGATCGGTCCAGATTTGGATATAGCTGCCAAATATTCCGATCTCCTGATTTAGGGTTTTAGGCCCATAAAAGGTAAATTTATAACCCGATTTTGAAATAAAGCACAATGAGTTACGTTAGGCCCCTTGGCGTTCGTACAGAGTATGGCCAAGATTGGTCTTAATTTGGGTTTACTGCTGTATAGGCCGATCTCTCAATTTAAGGTCTTGGACTCAAAATATGCTCATTTATTGTCCGATTTTGCTGAAATTTGGGACAGTGAATTGTGATAGGTCCCTCGACATTCTAGTTCAATACGCCCAAGATTGGTATAGATTTGGATGTCGCTGCCGTATATACCGATCTCTCGATTTAAGGTTTGAGACCCATAAAAGGTGAATTTATTCACCAATTTAGCGCAATGGGTTGTGTAAGGTGCCTCAACATTCGTACAGAGTATGGTCAAATTCGGGCTATATTAAGATATAGCCGTCATATACACTCCCACTTTATGTTCTAGGGGAAATTTGACACAGTGGGCTGTGTTAAACTCTTCAACATTCGTGTTCAATATGGTCCAAATCATTCTATATTTAGATATAGCTGCGATATAGACCCATCTTCCGTACCATATACAGATACCGAACTGCCGATTTAAGTTCTTAGACCCATTATAGGTGCATTTTTTAACCAATGAACTTGGTACAAAGAGTTGTGTTAAACTCTTATATATAGCTGCTATGAGTTCATAAATTATGGATTTTTCATCGTACTTTTACAAAATGTGGTTAATATATATATTCGAAGTGGTGGGTATCAAAAGTTCGGCCGGCCGAGCTTAATATCTTTTTATGCCGGTTCTAATTTTCTTCTAATGTATAATCTTTAAAAGTTTTGTTGAATATAAAGTTATAGCGGACAACCGGAAAACCCGACAATTCAAAAAATTTGCATATTTAACATTTTGCTTTGAAAAAGTAAGTTTGAGGTATCTAAGGTATCTTTTACAATCCTACTATATCATAGTTATATATCCGAATAGGGGCTAATCTGATTAAAATTTAAGTTAAATACCTTATACAGGTATACCTTTGTGGCCGAAGTGGCGCAGAGGTTAACATGTCCGCCTATGACGCTAAACGCCTGGGTTCGAATCCTGGCGAGAAAATTTTTTAGCGGTGGTTACCCCCTCCCATTGCTGGCGACATTTGTGAGGTACCTGTACCTGGCATGGCAGTTTTGCAAAAACTTCTTCAGAAAAAGGTGTCGCCCTACGGCACGCCCTTCGGACTCAGCTATAAAAAAGGAGGCCCCTTATCATCGAGCTTTAACTTAAATCGGACAGCAATTATTGTTGATATGTGAAAAGTTTGTCGTTTAAATCAATGGGTGTAGGAAAAAGAAAATTTTCACATTTAAGTGTATATATATATATATATATATATATATATATATATATATATATATATATATATATATATATATATATATATATATATATATATATATATATATATATATATATATATATATATATATATATATATATATATATATATATATATATATATATATATATATATATATATATATATATATATATATATATATATATATATATATAATGGTCTATCCGCTTAGTCCAATTAAGGCATACCCTTCCCAACATTTCGGGCGCATGAATGCTTCAATGTTGACTTCCAATGCTTCAATTGAAGCGGGCTTGTCTGTATAGCTTTAACATAGCCCCTCAAAAAATAGTCTAAAGGCTTTAAACCGCACGATCTATGCGGCCAATTGACCGGTCCCGAACATGAAATAAAATGTTCACCGAACTCCCCTCTCAATAAGTCCATTGTTACGCGTGCTGTTTGGCATGTGACACCGTCTCGTTAAAACCAGTTGTCATGCAAGTCAAGTTCTTGCATTTTGGGCAAACAAAAAAGTTGGATATCATCTCACGGTAGTGCTCACGGTAGCGTTCACAGTTACTTTACGATTCGCATCATCTTTGAAGAAGTACGGTCTAATAATGCCACCAGCCTTTGGGCTGGACTAAACTGCGACTGGGCTAGTAACCCGCCGGTAATAATGTAACCAAACGGTAATGGAACTATGCTATAACTGCAATAACACGATGCATGCATTTTGATGTGGATATGCGGTTAGTCGGAGACTGAAACGCCTTATCCCCAGCTTTACTTCAGCCACAATCGGCATAAAAGACAAATTTTTCAACATCAGCATTATTTGTGCCCAAGCACGACGGAAACTCCTAGAGAAGGAATGTGACCGGTGCCCCGCCCATGATATTAAAATCGTTCTGAGAGATTTTAATGCGAAGATAGGGTAGGGAAATATCTTTGGTCTACCAGTCGGAAAAATAAGCCTCAACGAGATAACGTCCGATAATGTGTTGAGCCTAGGAGATTTCACCGCGGAAAAAAAAAACATGGTAGTTAGAAGCACCAGATTTCAACATAAAAATTCACAAAGCCACAAAGCCCTAATCATGAAGTAAGGAACCAAAGACTGGACTGAATGGAAGACTATTATCTATCGTATCAGATGTACGATCGATCCGTGGAGCGAACATTAATTCGGATCATTAACTTGTTACAGCAAACTTTCGCACCCGTTTGAGAATGGCGAGAAAAGTTGATTTGACACTACATGGAAGTTGGACTTCGGAAAGCTGCAAACACAACAGGAGACAAGGGCATACTCCATTCGACTGACCCAATTGCTTTAAAAAAGCTCTCCCTGTCCCGATAGTATATCAGCGAAAGGCAAACCATTACATACTCCATCCTCAACATCCGTACTTGGGAACCATAAGCCTCCCCCAAGAAACCCACGGTACGACTAGGAGTGTCGAAATGCTACTGAAGCCACAGAGAGCAACCCTTTAATAAGTAGCAACACGCCGGATGAAGGAGAGGTATTGGAAGAAAAGCCGAGTAAAGAAACATCTATTCCGCAGAAAGAAGAAGGACATGGAAATACGCAAGTGTGAGCGAATTGAGATGTACAGGAGTCACAATGAAGTACGAATATTCTACCAAAGACTCAAACACCAAACCGATGTCTTTGGTGCAGGCACATCTTTCTGCAGAGACAAAGAAGAAAATCTTGTAATTAGATACAGATAGTGTGTGTGGATGTGGGAAGAACATTTTTTCCAACTGCTAGTGTCCGACGATGGCGACGAAGAGGATACCGCAGAACCAATCCCGTATGATGGTAAAGAATGTTTATCTCCAAGTCAGAATGAGCTCCAAGTAACAGCAACCCTACTTAACAGCAACAAGAACAACGATGGGCTGCTCGAGATCATATTCAATGCTTTCTATTCAAAGAATAGCATAGCAAAGAATTTATAAAAGTTGGACAAGTGTGTGAATACGGTACGCAATAGTCGTTGGGTATGTGGGGCAACTTAATCAATTTGACAACGGTATTCATAAAAATACATGGCGTATCAGAAATCGCGATCCACCATTCCAGTCGAAGTGTTTTGAATAATAACACACACTTGTCGAACTTTAATTAGTTCGTTGCTACGCAATTCTTTGAATAGAATCATTGAATATGATCTCGAGCTAGACGATGTTCGAAAAGTCACGAAGAGAAAGATTATTCGTATAATTTATGGACCAAAAATCAAAAATTTCTTGTATTCGAACAAATTTGCTACTTTTATTGCTGTTCAAATTAAGCATGGAGTATTTCAATATTTGTGCAAAATACCAACAAAATCGAACGATATTTACATATAGCTCTCAAATATATCTTTCATCCAATATGGCCTTTTTAGGATGTAGTAGGCACAATTTTTGGCCACTCTTTGAGAATTGAGCACGAGGAGTTTCGTTTAACGTCGAACAATGTGTGAACAATTTCATCGAACTCGGTTCAGATTTATATATAACTCCCACGTATATCTTTTAGCGCTTTACGCTTTTAACACGGTCGTAGCCACAATTTAGGACCTTTCGTAAGAAAGTCTTGCAAGGTTTTATTCAATATTTCAATAGATATTCAAAATAAAAGTTTGACTAGATTTATACATAGGTTCTATGTATTAATAGTAGTACGTGGACTCAGTGGTGTAGGGTGTTATGTAGTGGGCTCCGCCCGACTTTCGCCTTCCAGACTTGTTTTAATTGAATCTGAACTTATTTTCAATTACGATCATGAACCTAAAAAATATATAAATAAAAAAAATGTGATTGAAAATTTTATCTTTTTCAAGTAAATAAGTCTTCCAATGTTTTTTTTTTTAATCGAATCAAATTTTTTTTATGTCTGAATATGATCTTATACCCAATAAAATGCATACTGTTTCTCGTCCTATCAATTTAGCACTTTATGACCGTCTCTTTTTTCGATGCTTTATACATATTAGATAAAACTTTCTACATAAAAGATAAAACTCCCATACAAACAGTCTTTTTATTAGATTATTAAATCTCTAGGCGCAATTCTAATCTAATCTTCTTCTAACGGCTTCCTGAACATCGATCTGTTTATAACATATTCTAGGTAAATGTTTTCTGGTGGTGTTACTTCTCCAATACATGTGAATCATAAATTTACACTAATATCATCACATTATTTACTGTTAATATATGTCAGCAGCTTGACTTAACTCACTTCACAGAAACAAGTAAAAAGGCGTTCAGTTCGGCCGGGCCGAACTTTGGATACCCACAATATCGGATATATATGTAAACCACCTTTCATCAAAATCCGGAGAAAATTTTATACTTTATGTCCCATAGCAGTTATATCAAAATATGTTCCGATTTGGACCAACTACTAATAAGTACAAGCCATTGTTAAATTGTGTATAACAAAATATTGGTCTTTTTAGTAGCTATATCTAAATATAAACCGATCTGAACCATATACAACACGAATGTCGAAAAGCCTAACATAAGCCACTGTGTCAAATTTCAGTGTAATCGGATTATAAATACGCCTGTCCCAAATTTCAGCAAAATCGGATAATAAATGTAGCTTTTATGTGCCTAAGATCCTAAATCTTAGGATTGGTCTATATAGCAGCTATATCCAAATCTAAACCGATCTGGGCCAAATTAAAAAAAAAAGATGTCGAAGAGCCTAACACAACTCACTGTTCCAAATTTCAGCAAAATCAGATAATAAATGTGGCTTTTATGGCCCCAAGACCCTAACTCAGCCGATCGGTCTATATGGGGGCTATATCAAGATATAGTCCGAACTTAACATGTTTATGAACAAAAAAAGAATCTGTGCAAAGTTTCAGCTCAATATCTCTATTTTTAAAGACTGTAGCGTGATTTCAAGAGACAGACAGACGGACATGTCTAGATCGTCTTAGATTTTTACGCTGATGAAGAATATGTATACTTAATAGGGGCGGAAATGGATATTTCGATGTGTTGCAAACGGAATGACAAAATCAATATACCCCCATCCTTCGGTGGTGGGTATAAAAATATAGACCTATATTCGAACGATTAGAACGTGTCTGATTTAGCGGATGGCAACATTTACATGTTGTTAGGCTTTTAAAGCGATCTGGATGGTTAAACGGTACGAACTAGAAGTTATCTTCCTTCTCCAGTTCCTTTGGTATCATACTTACTTTAATTGGCTATGACAGAATATTTCTTCCACTAGCCGAACGTAGAATAGCGTTCCAAGCGCCTCGATCTTCTGCGCTCATTCTAAAATCTCTGACACCAAGTTTCGAGGTGTCTCCCACAACTTGATCTTTCCATCGGGCTTTTGGTCTTCCCGGTTTGCGTGTACCACCGTGTTTGCCTTCAAAAGACTTCTTTGCTGGAGCTTCTTCATCCATTCTGACAACATGGCCTGGCCAACGCAGCCGTTGTATTATGATACCTGTAACTATGCTATCGTCGTCATACAGCTCATACAGCTCGTGGTTCATACGTCGCCTATATTCTCCGTTAACGCAAACTGGTCCATATATTTTACGAAGAATCTTTCTCTCAAATACTCCAAGCACTACCTCATCTGCTTTCACAAGTACCCATGCTTCAGAACCATATAACAGCACGGCTAGTATCAGTGTCTTGTAAAGTATAGTCTTCGTCTGTCGAGAGATGGCCTTGTTGCTAAACTGCTTACTTAGTCCAAAGTAGCATCTGTTTGCCAGTATTATTCTTCGCTTTATCTCAAAACTGGTGTCATTCGTTTCGGTTACGGCGGTGCCGAGGTAGATAAAGTTACTGACTATCTCAAAGTTGTGATTCCCAACTTTCTCAATGTTCTTTATTTGCTGGGTTGTACAAGGCTTTTTGGGAGTGGAGACCATCCATTTCGTCTTATCTCCATTTACTGCCAGACCCATTTTCACTGACTCTCTTTCGATTCTTTCAAAGGCTGCAGTTACTACTTCCGGTGACCGACCTATGATATCGATATCGTCGGCATAGGCAAGTAGCATGTGCTCTCTTGTGATTAGTGTGCCATATCTATTAACTTCTGCATCTCGTATAATCTTCTCCAGCAGGATATTAAAGAGATCACACGATAGGCTGTCTCCTTGTCTGAAACATCGTTTGGTATTAAATGGTTCGGAGAGATTCTTTCCTATTCTTACTGAGGAACGCGTATCAGCAAGTGTCATCCTGCAGAGTCTTATTAATTTTGCAGGGATACCAAACTCAGACATGGCTTGAAATACCTTTGAACGTAAAGGAGTATCGAAGGCGGCTTTGTAGTCAACAAAGAGGTGGTAGGTGTTGATTTGTCCTTCTCGGGTCTTTTCCAGGATTTGGCGCAGTGTGAATATCTGGTCTAGGGTGGATTTACCAGGTCTAAAACCGCATTGATAGGGCCCAATTATCTCATTGACTTTAGGTTTTAATCTTTCACACAGTACGCTCGAGAGTATCTTGTATGCGATGGGGAGGAGACTTATTCCTCTGTAGTTGGCACATTCCGTCTTGTCTCCTTTCTTGTGTACGGGACATTGTATGCTGAGGTTCCAATCATCGGGTATGCGTTCTTTTAGCCAGATTGCGCAGATAAGCTGATGCATACGCCTTATCAGCGTGTCGCCTCCGGTCTTAAATAGTTCAGCGGGTAACCCGTCGGCTCCTGCTGCCTTGTTGTTCATTAGTCGGGTTACTGCTACTTGGACCTCATTCTGACTAGGAGGTAAACATTCAATACCATCATCAGGGATTGGTTCTGCGGTATCCTCTTCGCCTCCAACATCGGACACTAGCAGTTGGGTAAAATGTTCTTTCCATATCCTCAGCATGTTGTCTGTGTCAGTTACCAGATTTCCTTCTTTGTCTCTGCAGGAGGATGTGCCTGCACCAAAGCCATCGGTTTGGTGTTTAATTCTTTGGTAGAATTTCCGGACTTCATTCTGACTCCTGTACATCTCAATTCGCTCGCACTCACGTCTTTCCATTTCCTTTTTCTTTCTGCGGAATAGACGTTTCTCCTCTCTCCTTTTCTCCCGATACCTCTCCTTCATCTGGCGCGCTGCTACTGATTGCAGGGTTGCTCTATATGCCGCATTCTTGGCTTCAGTAGCATCTCGACACTCTTGGTCGTACCATGGGTTTTTTGGAGGAGGCTTTCGGTACCCAAGAACGGATTTCGCGGCATTTTCCATGGAGTGGGCAATAGTTTGCCACTGGGCCATTATATCATCGGAACAAGGAGTGCTTTCATCAAGCAGTTGGGTCAGTCGAGTGGAGTATGCCGCTGCCATTTGTTGTGCCTGCAGCTTTTCAATGTCCAGCTTCCGTGCAGTGTCAGATCGTACTTTCCTCGCCATGTTCAAACGGGTGCGAACCTTTGCTGCAACAAGGTAATGATCCGAATCTATATTCGCTCCACGGATCGATCGTACATCTAACACGCTGGATGAATGCCTTCCATCTATCACAATGTGATCAATTTGGTTTCTCGTGTTTTGATCGGGTGACAGCCATGTGTCTTTTGGATATTTTTATGTTGAAATCTGGTGCTACTAACTACCATGTTTTTGCCGCGGCGAAATCTATCAGCCTCAACCCATTACTGGACGTTATCTCGTGGAGGCTAAACTTTCCGACTATTGGACCAAAAATTTCTTCCTTCCCTATTTTCGCATTAAAATCTCCCAGAACGATTTTAATATCATGGGCGGGGCAGCGATCATATTCTCTCTCTAGGCGCTCGTAGAAAATATCATTGGTCTGCTCGTCTTTGTCTTCCGTCGAGGCATGGGCACAAATAAGACTGATGTTGAAGAATTTGGCTTTTATGCGGATTGTGGCTAGCCTCTCATCCACCGGAGTAAAGCTGGAGACTAGGTGTTTCAGTCTTCGACTAACCACAAATCCGCAGCCAAATTCATGCCTCGTGTTATGGCAGCTATAGTATAGTTCGTCACCGTTTGGTGTTGTAGTGACGCCATTCCCAGTCCATCGCACTTCCTGTAAGGCGGTTATGTCTGCCTTGTACTTCTCTAATACATCCGCCAGCGCGTATACTGCACCTTCTCTATAAAGAGTGCGGACATTCCAGGTGCAGATCCGCAAATCATGGTCCTTTTTTCGTTTGCGTGGGTCGTCAACGTTGGGGGGGTCCGTTTTTACTATTCTTTTGTTTTTCATAGTAGTTCTATGTTTTCCGGGGGCGGGTTACTGGCCCAGCGCCCCAACCGCATGGGTTTGTGGAATTGCATGTAAACCTTGTTGTGGCGAGCCACCCCTAACCTGGGAAAACACGCTGATGTTGGCCATTGGTTATTTGAAGGCGCCAATAACTCGCCTTGTCATCTCGAGTATCATTGGCACTCAGTATTTAGTTAAGAGCCAGTGCCACCTGACTCCTCACTGAGACTCTCCTCCTGAAAAACGCTGACTGCTCGCGGCCGCATTTGCAGCTACTCCGCATAAAAACGGAGCTTTCCACCATCCGCAACCTGTGGACGCGCCCGGTAGCTTTCAGCTAAGCTTCCCGTGATAACGATGGGCACCACACAAGTCGGAGCTCAAAGTTGCAGCCTGTGTGGCGCTCATAGTCATCCCGTATCGGCCGGGACCTTTGGTATCATAATGGACGAAAATGTCTAAGTGAGTCTGATGGCAGACTGTCAATTTAACCTAACCTAACCTTGACCGATTAAATATGATATTGACTCATAAAAAACTTTTGAAAAAAAGTTATTATTTGCTTAAATAATTTTTTGCATATAAATTCGATTTTCTTTTGTATCACGCCAAGAGATTGGTAAACAAGGAATACATTGAACACATGTTTAATTGTACTAATTAAATTGTTATTTAAGAGTATAAATTGTGCATCGATCAAGACTATATTGTGTTCCATTCCACTCATCTCCATTGCGACAAGAAGTGAGAATGAGGCAAACATATGCCTCGGTTTTATAATATACAGACATAAAGTGGTATGGGTAGACTATAAAATATCAAGAAAAATAGAAAGTGAAGTTTTTATACCCACCACCATATTCTTATCTAGCCATTCCGTTTGTAACACCTCAAAATATTGATCTAGAACCCCATAAAGTATATATATACATATATATATATATATCTATATAGATATATAGATATAAAAAGTGTCCGTCTGTCCATGTCTATTTGTGAACACAGTAAAGGTCGTACTTTTCATCCAATCATCTTCAAATTAGCCAAGAGACAAAGTTCCAGCCTGTGTGGCAGTCATAGTCATCCCGTATCGGCCGGGACCTTTGGTATCATAATGGACGAAAATGTCTTAGTGAGTCTAATGGACTGCCAATTTAACCCAACCTAACCTTGACCGATTAAATATGATATTGACTCATAAAAAACTTTTGAAAAAAGTTATTATTCGTTAAAATAATTTTTGGCATATAAATTCGATTTTCTTTTGTATCACGCCAAGAGATTGGTAAACAAGGAATATGTTGAACACATGTTTAATTGTACTAATTAAATTGTTATTTAAGAGTATAAATTGTGCATCGATCAAGACTATATTGTGTTCCATTCCACTCATCTCCATTGCGACAAGAAGTGAGAATGAGGCAAACATACGGCTCGGTTTTATAATATACAGACATAAAGTGGTATGGGTAGACAATAAAATATGAAGAAAAATAGAAAGTGAAGTTTTTTTTACCCACCACCATATTCTTATCTAGCCATTCCGTTTGTAACACCTCAAAATATTGATCTAGAACCCCATAAAGTATATATATATATATATATATATATATATATATATATATATATATATATATATATATATATATATATATATATATATATATATATATATATATATATATATATATATATATATATATAGATATATATATATAAAAAGTGTCCGTCTGTCCATGTCTATTTGTGGACAAAGTAAAGGTCGTACTTTTCATCCAATCATCTTCAAATTAGCCAAGAGACAAAGCCTATTGAAATTCGAAAAATCTATTCACATTTGGATATATATAGGAAAGATTTTCTTATGACTTTCGATATTACTAGTGGATTTCATAGAAATCGCGCATTTATTGACCAATCTTCCCAACATTTTCTTAGTATTTGCAAGTTTTTAAATTTTTTTTTTGCACGAAGATTTCTTAGACGACTACCACAATATGTAAGGAGTTTGATTAAAATCGGTTTAGATCGGCTTGTTGTGTGCTTTAAAATCTAAAAAGTAAGAAAAACTAGATAATAAGTTAGGAATTCCGTGCTACTTACAAAATCCTTAATAGTTTTCCATACCACTCCCCTAAGTTGTTTCATGTCTGGTATTGTGTCCCCACCTAAGTGCCGGTGTCTTTTAGCCACGAAAAACAAGCAATGACATAGGAAATGATCCAACGTCTCATCACCTTCACCACTTGCCCTACACATGCTATCACTTGCCGTACCGATTTTGCATAAATGTGCTCGTTGTACTATGTGTCCCGTTATGGTACCAAAAGCTATACTTCCTTTCAGTAACAGCCTCGTGTTTCACGATCCGGATCACCCAATTGGATTTTGGACGTCCTACCGACTGTGTCGCTATTCCACAGTGTTACATGCGCGTTCGTCGTCCATGCCCTTAACTCGGACTGCGTCGACCCGAAAGGATTCGGGTAAACCAAGTTTGTTGACGGCAGCCCTCTGGCCATCACAGCCAAATTGTCTGCCCTTTCATTCCCCCTTATTCCGTTATAGCCCGGCACCCAAACAATTCGGATTGTGCCATCCTCAGACATATAGTGTCAATAAAAAATGATCTTTCAGCAACCTGACACCTCCTCCTAAAAGGCATAATTTTCCTTCCCCTATTGGATCACGTGAACATAGCTCTGTCAAAAAGATATTTGGGATTGCTTTTGATAATAGACTTGTGAAGAAATTGTAAGGCTCTTATTTTAAGAAGGGAGTCGAGACTATAACCATAAAAGGATCTGGAAAACTGCTAACATTCCGGCTCCTCCTTAAACCATATACATAACGTGTTATGCTGTTAAACACTGCGTCCAATTTACGGCGTCTCAGCGAATCGCAATTAGAAAACAATTCGCAACCGTACAATAAACCTGGCACCAAGTAAGTCGTTGTCAACAGATAACGAATGTCCAGTGGAGTATGTGGGTGTGTTAGCCATAAGGTACGAAGTTTCGAATAGGTTTGTCCAACGTCAGCGTTTATATGATTTGCCCAGCTAAGAGAATTGTCGAAAATTACACCCAGATACTTGGCGCTGGTGATGAGCTCTACTTTCTGGTAGTCGACAAGTATATCGATGTCTTGCAGTGAGAAATTTCTATTTCTATGTATAACCACACACTTCGATTTGAGTGAATTTAGAAGTAAGCCATTTACCCCTGCCCATTCGCATACGCGAGTGAGGTCCCTATTTAGTTCCTGTACACCTCGAATTAAGCTATCAAGTGGGCTGCTCAAATGAAGAGACGTCGTGCAGGTCGTCTGCATACATGTGTACTCCGCTGTGACGTAATTAATATAAGTTTCGTTGAAGTTGTGGTAAAATTGAAGAAATGACGAAGTTTGAAACACAGGTTCCCATGGTCGACTGTATCAAAAGCCTTTGAGCTGTCGAGTAGAACAAGGAAACATACCTTGTTCTCATCAACCTCACCCTTTATAGATTCAGAGACCTCAATAAGGACCGCGGTACAACTATGACCAGCACGGAAACTTAATTGCATTTCACAAAGTAGGGACTCTTTGTAAAGGTACTCAATCATCAGGCAATAAACGAGGTGGGAGAATTCTTAAAAATCTAGGGTCAACTCCATTAGGACCAACAGCATTAGACGAAACTCCATAAAAACAATTCTAAACTTCCTCATTATTATCGCAACGGAATTCGAAAACACCATCACCAACTATACCATTTAATGTCTCTGCAGTAAATCCACAAAAGGAAGGGTCAGTATCAGAAAAGGTATTTTGATAAACGTTCTATTTAGATCGTCAGCATCACCATGACAATTGCCGGAAACCTTCAATTTACCTAAACCAATATCACTTACTACCTTCGACTTACTATTCGAGTCCAAAGCAGACCTAAATTGTGAATGATAGTAATTTGATTTTGCAGAGACATTTCGGTTTTTTGTTAAATTTTTTACAAATCGGTTCAGATTGATTTTTAACTTCCATATATCGTACATATATTCATCGCCCTATTTGCGCTTATAGAGCCGTAGTTATTACGGTTTGAACATATTTGCTCGAATTTGGATATGGATACTAAATATTTTCCATCTGAAAACCTCCGCCGAGGTTCATCAAAATTGGTTCAAAACTAGATATAGATCCGAATTTGTACTAATAGGGTAGGTGTAGGGTATTATATAGTCGGCACCACCCGGCTGGTGTCTTTTCTTACTGGTTCTAATTTACCATGCACAATAGAGGTATTTCTGCATGTGGCCACACTTATTTGTGAAAAACAGTTCATGGCAATCCCGACCGCAAACGTTCTATATAAGCCTGCACTGGTGATTTATCCAGAACTTCGTTTTCCTCGATAGATGCCATTTTCATACAAATTTCATTGCACTGCACTGTATAAAGGGTGATTTTTAAGACATTATCTTCTTGGCAACACTAGTTTGAACAGCTCACGCACGTTTCGTGTTTTGTTTCACTGTTAAACATCTCCAGTTTGGTCTATAATTTAACCATGAATCGTCTTACAAACGTACAACGGTGGCAAATTATTGAATTTTATTATCAAAATGCTTGCTCTGTTATGAAATTTCATTGTGCTAAGATTGTGTTCAGCGACGGAGCTCATTTTTGGATCAATGGGTACGTAAATAAGCAGAATTGTCGATTTTGGTTTGAAGATCAGCCAGACGCAGCGCAAGAACTACCAATGCATCCAGAAAAAGGTAAAGTTTGGTGCGATTTATGAGCTGGTGGCATCATTGGACCGTACTCCTTCAAAGATGTTGCGAATCGTAACGTAACAGTGAATGGTGAGCACTATCGTGAGATGATATCCAACTTTGTTTTGCCCAAAATGTAAGAGATTGACTTGCATGACATGTGGCATGACGGTGCCACATGCCACATGCCACACAGCACGCGTAACAATGGACATATTGAGAGGCGGGACCGGTTAATTGGCCGCCTAGATCGTGCGTTTTAACGCCTTTAGTGTATTTTTTGTGGGGCTATGTTAAAGCTCATGTCTGCACAGATAAGCCCGCTTCAATTGACGCATTGAAAGACAACATTAAAGCATTTATTCGTGAGATACGGGCCGAAATGTTGGAAAGAGCATACCAAAGTTTGACTAAGCGAATGGACCCCTTGAGGCGCAGTCATGGTCAACATTTACATGAAATAATCTTCAAACTTTAAATTATTTGGCCCCTACTATCGATTAAAATAAAGATTTGATGCATTTATCTCAATTTTATGTGCTTTTTTTAAGACCTTCCTATAGCTCTTAAAAAATCACCCTTTAGTACTAAAAAAACACAGGTATTAACTCAACATGGCTGGTTATATAAACTTAGTGTTTCAGGAGACTGCTTATTTGATCAATACTTATTCGATTTAGCCATAGTGTGTAGAGGAATACTAAACACACGATAACTCTTGGCTACAGGTTTGATCGGTTCGGTTGGCGGCGTCGGTTTGATCAAATGCAATAATTGAACAATACAACCAAACCAAAACAAACGAACCAACGATTTCTCATTTTCTTTATATTCGATGCCAGACACTGTTTTGCTTTTATGGCTTTGTGTTGTTCTCATTTCTTTATTGTTACCGTTGTTCTCAATTTCATTGTTGGTGGCGTTGGTGTAATTTCCGATGTGTGGCTGTTAGCAACAACGCACGGTCTCTCCGCTCAGCACGAAATTTGGTTTCATCTAATTGGTCAAACGACTGTCTTTCGTAAACACACACACATACCCGTGCCCGACCGACCACATTCTTAAGTCGTTGGCGTTGTAGTTGTCTTGTTTCATCTCATTCTCTCTGTTTTGTTTTTGTTTTCGATTTTGTCATCAAAAGGCATTCACAGCCATTCCCAAATACTTTCGTTGCGTCGATGGTGTCCATTTGAATGATTGGATATAAATCGCATAAACCGCGTGTAAGGTGAAATTCTATGGAGAGTGCTATCTATCTATATAAGTATTCGTTCATATATATATATATATATATATATATATATATATACTTTTCAAAATGTCTACCGATGTTTTGTTAAATGGCTCACTCGTTGCTGGCATATCATCTACGAGCATTGTATAGGAATTCATTTAATTGTGGTGATACACAGAAATATATATATATATATATATATATATATATATATATATATATATATATATATATATATATATATATATATATATATATATATATATATATATATATATATATATATATATATATATATATATATATATATATATATATATATATATATTTCTGTGTATCACCACAATTAAATGAATTCCTATACAATGCTCGTAGATGATATGCCAGCAACGAGTGAGCCATTTAACAAAACATCGGTAGACATTTTGAAAAAGACACTACCATTAGCCTCTATTGCTAAATTCAACGTGGGTGAAAAGCATCATAAAATGTAGGCCGGAGCCAGAGAAAAAAACAAGTCCCGCTTATTTTGGTAAAACTGACAATCAATGAAAAATAATTATGAATCTTCAAAATAAATAATACCACTTTCTCGGGTTATAACATTATAACAAATAATAATTATTTATAGGTATGTCATATAAGAAATTTACATGTCGCCATGATACACCACTTGATGTGCCTAAACCGAGATGGTCTGACCCGGAAGCGTTTCATTTAATCATCTTTAAAAGTGTCAATAAATTACAAATCACAATTGCAGAAATTCAGTGAAGTCTATACTCATATCCGATTTTGACCTCAAAAAAGCGCTATTTGTTAATAGCACAATACTATTTGACAACCCCATCATATGTTCCACCGCCAACATTTATTTTGCTAAATTTCATGGGAGGCCACCGTAGAGCAAAGGTTACCATGTGCGCTTATGACACAAAACGCCTGGGTTCGAATTCTGGCGAGAACATCAGAAAAAAATTTCGACCGGGGGTTATCCCCTCCTAATGCTGACGGCATTGTTGAGGTTCTATGCCATGTAAAAACTTCTCCACAAAAAGATGTCACAGTACGGCACCCCGTTCGGCTATGAAAAGGGGCCTACTTTTATCTTTATCATTTAGCTTAAACTTGAATCGGATAGCATTCATTGATATGTGAGAAGTTCTCCCCTGTTCCTTTATGGAATGTTCATGGGCAAATTTGCATTTGCAAATTAAATGGTTATGGATCGATTCGGACCATACGTGTTTTGGATGCAGAATAATGGAAGCCATTTTGTAAAACTTTAGCCAAGTCGGCTAAGAATTTCGCGTTACAGGGGCCCAAGAAGTGCAATTGGGAAACCGCTTTATATAGTAGCTATAGTAGGTTATGGACAGATTCAGACCATATATGGCACGGATGTCGAAGGTCATAGGAGAAGCTGTTGTGCAGAATTTAAACCGAATAAAATTATAATACAATTTGGATTAACCGCATACTGTCTTGCAATTTTCACATTAAAACTTTTTTTTATTACGCTCAGTGTGATAGGAATGTTATATAAATGTATTATCTATCGAACTCATATGCATTTGTCCACCACATTATATTTGTTTACACATTTTAAGTGATATTTTATGTTGTAGCCAATTAATATTGGCTTCCCCAGTCAAAATAATTGCACCCAATGATATTTCTCTCACAAATCCCGTTATTTTTATTCATTGAATACAAAAAAAAAATATACTTTTTATTTGCGTTGAATAGAAATCGTTAAATTATTTCACCATATTACATTGCAATGGGACATGGAAAGCACCCCAGCGATGACAACCCATAATTTTATTAAAAAGCTGGTGTCTGACGGAAAATATTATTCGGAAATAAGGAAATTTATTGACTGATTAAAAAAAGATCACAAATACTCTTATGTTCAAGTTTTAACTGAAATGGCGTAGTCAAAAACTAATTGTTGCACCATTGGTAAACAATCGTTTGGGTCGAAAATCCAAAGAGAGACTTTTATGTCTGCCGAGGAATCGAGAAAAGAGCCTTATATAACAGAAAGTGTGAAAATTAAAAGCCATTTGCTCCGGTGCAACAATTTTGAAGCGTGTTGTCCAAGAAAATTGCCTCTTCTTTCCACTTAACACATAACTGGAAGATTAGCTTTTGCTAAACCTCATGTAGGGTGGCTCCAGGAAAAAGGAAGAATGTTCTTAGAACTGATGTGTGCAAATTGTTGATATTTGGCGATCAGTCCTTTGGACCGGAACGAGCTTGTTCACTTATAGGAGCTAGACGAGGATCGCTATCTTGACTTATAGACAACAGCAGAATAATGACTAGATGGCTAGATAAAAATAAATTAGCCCAAAAAAACTTAGATAGTTTGAAAAGTATAAAATTCGACCATTTAAAATAAAACAAGTAAAGAAAAGTCGACTCCGCCCGACTTTTGACTGCACCTGCCTATAAGTGGAAATTGATAAATCTTATTCTGAACCGTATTAAGTGGACTTCGGAGGAGGTTCCCAGATGAGTTATAAAACAATCCGTATCAAATTTCGAGCTAATGTGTTCAACATTGTAATAACAACCGCTCTGTATATACAAATAAGGTATGGAAACATAGAAATCTGAACCGATTTTGATACAATTTAACGAAAATTTTTAGTATCCCAAGATATTTATTTATCGTATGCCAATTTTCGTGGCAATCAGTTGACAAATGAAATACAACTCAAAGTCGGACGACTTATGTATATAGGTGCATTATCTAAATCCGAACCGATTTTGCCAAACCCCTTTGGTATTGTTGTAGTCTTGGAGAAATGAGTTGCGAAACAATTTTTGGAAGATTGGAGAAAGTAAGAAGAAGAGAAGTGAGAAATGCATAAGTGAAAATTGAGCGATATATATATATATATATATATATATGTATGAGAACTATACCTAAATCTCAAACGATTTCTATGGAATTTAGCAGCAATATCGAGAGTCATAAGAAAATCCGTCGTGTCAAATCTTGCATGAACCGCTTTACAAATTAACACATTGTTGTGATATTAGCCCAAATTGGACGAACATATATATAGGAGCTTTATGCAAATCTGAACCGATTTCCTTCCAATTTCAATCGGCTGCGTTTCTAGGCATTAAAATATGCCTGTACTTAATTTGAAGATAATCAGGTGAAAATTGCGACCAGGACTTTGTACCAAAATTAACATACACAGAGAGGGACATAGGTAAATCGAATCTGAAATTGATTGCGAGTTAATCGGTAAACATAAGAATGGGTCTAGATCTCTTCCTTCTGGGTGTTACAAGCAATTGCACTAAGCTATAATACCTTATTCCACAGTAGTGGTTTAGGGTATAATGAATATATAGTGTGAATTGGAGGAATGCAAACAGAAAAATCTAGGATGTGAATGTTAATGTCAGATTTGCAAAATTTTTAATTGAATATACAAATGTTTTAATTAAACCAAGATTTGATTTTTTTCTATGAAACAAGAAATGAATGCCTTTGAAATGTAATACAGGATATCAGGACTTCTTTTGCTCGTCGAAGGCTAAAAAACATAATGTTTTAATATATTGTAAACCCTCATTAATTTCCACTTATTTGCACACCTTAGGTTAGGGTTAGGTTAGGTATCACAATTGAAGAAAATTGTGATACCACAGGAACAGAAGTAGAAAGATGCCTTCTAATTCCTACCGCCGAACCATCTACATCGCTTTAAAAAGCCCAATAACATGCGAATGTTAACATCAGACAGGTTCTCAACGAAATGAGAACCTAAAGTGGAACTCCTTCTGACTGCTAGTGCGGGACACATTCACAGAAGGTCATCTATAGACTCAACTTCGATGTCCTCACAGCTTCTGCAAATATCGTTGCTGGCAACTTTCAGTCTGTCAGCATGTTTTCCGATTAGATAGTGACCAGTCATGACGGATACAATGACTGAGACGTCTATTCTAGCCAATGACAGCAAAGCGGTAGACCTCTTCAAGTCTAGATTAAGACACATAATTTTGGAATGCTCACAGCACCCTTTTTGAGACCATCTATCTTTCGTTGTCCTTCGGGCCTGGTCCTGAAAACTTAGCTTACATGTCACTAGAGGCATACCCACAGATTCCAGTATCCCTGGAATATTTTGAATAGTTCCTTGTCTCGCAAGCTCGCCCGCTTCACAATTCCTTGGGATATCTCTGTGGTCCGGCACCCAGAACAGGTGATTTTTTAACTGTTCAGCCATCTCGTTGAGAGATCTGCGACAGTCGGGGTCGTTTTTTGTGTTCAGAAATATGTTCTGGCTGTCTGAGAAGATATTTATGCCAATCGTCGTAATGAAATTACATCTTAGGCATTCCACCACTTCCTTAATTGCAAGGATCTCCGCTTGATACACACTGCAGTGATCGGGTAACTTTTTCGATATGACCAGTTCTAGATCGTTAGAGTACACCCCAAAGCCCACCTGGTCTTTTAGTGTGGAACCATCCGTATAGACGTCTTTGTAACTTCTGTTACCAGGGATATCGTAGTTCCAATCGGTTCTACCAGTAATAGTGGTACTGTATTTTTTTTTTTTTTCAAAAAGCGGCTCGGATAGGGTGTAATCAACACTGCCTGGAACATCGGATATTTTATCAAGGATAATAAACTCTCCATAGCCGCCACATGACCAAAGAGAAATCTCGCTTAACCTCACGGCAGTGGTCGCTGCAATTTGTCTAGCCACAATGTCCGGAGGGATAAGATGTAACATTAAATGCAGTGCATCAGATGGTCTCGTCATAAGTGCGGCTGTGATGCACAAACGGTTAAGTATAGAGCAGCATGTGGACTTTTGAAGCCCCGTCCACCAGACCACAACACCATATAGCTTTATAGGTTTGACAGCTTCAGTATATACCAAATGCATGACACGCAGTCTAAACCGCCAACTTTTGCCAATGGCTCTCTTGCAGGTACTTAGGGCAAGAGTTGCCTTTTTTGCCCTTTCCAAAATTTTGAATTTGAAGTGCAATTTCTTGTCCAGCCAAATACCCAAGCATTTTGCGCTTTCTGTAAATGGAAATTCTCTCCTCCCAAGGAGACAGGTTCAACTGTAGGCAACTTGTATCTCTGGCTGAAAAGAACTTCTTCTGTCTTGCTCGGATTAATACCTAGACCACTTTCGGTAGCGCACTTTGCTGTTGCACGTAGAGCTTCCTAAACTATATCTCTTGGAGTGCTGGGAAACTTTCCTCTAACCGCAATTGCTAAGTCATCAGCATACGCGACCACTTTTACACCTTTTTCTTCCAGAGACAAAAATATTTTGTTAATGGTTATAATCCAAAGTAGAGGAGACACACACCTCCTCGAGGTGTTCCTCTGCTGACCCACCTTTATAGATCCACGGATCCCAAGCCTGTCGTAATGCATCTTTTAGTAAGTAAGTTATAAGTAAACTTTCTTACGGTAGAGTTAATGCCCCAAAATTCCAACTCCTTCATGATTGATGTCGGTTTTACATTATGAAAGCATTTTTAATGTCAAGAAATGCTACCATAGTATATTCCCTGACAGCGAGAGAACCCTCTATGTAGCCGACTAGGTCGTGAAGAGCTGTTTCAGTGGATTTGCCTTTACTATATGCATGCTGTTGCCGCGACTGGCGATCTCCAAGGATCTTTGCCCTATGATATGTTTCTATCAACGTTTCTAGAGTCTTTAGCATAAAGGATAACAGATGAATAGAACGAAAATCTTTCGCCTTCGTGTGGTAAATTTTTCCTGTTTTCGGAATGACCTTCGTGTCCCTCCATCCCACAATAATATATGACATGCTGATACAAGCAGAGTATATTTCCCTTAGCCAAGGAACCAGTCTATCAAACGCAGCTTGTAATTCAAACGGTGATACATCATCAGGGCGTGGCGACTTAAAGGAGTCGAAACTTCATTTCGCCCAAAGGACTTTCGAGCCAGACACAATTTCCCTAATAACCTCCGAGGAAGTACCTGCTGACCAGCCGTCTGTCGGCTAGTGTAGCCTGCAGCTACCACTCCATCACTCAAGGTTTCACTAGCAGACAACATGATACGGCCTGATACCACTACCGCTGCTGTTGAATCATGGGCCCACCGTTATAAACCTACTCCGGCCTCTTGATCTGCCGCTTCACTGTTGACATCCGCAAATCATCAACCGCCTAATGGATACCACTATCGTAGCTATCCTTCAGTGACCTTAATTTTTCTTCCAAAAATAATGAACTATTACGAGTAGCAGAAAATTTCTTGCGGAGCGAAATAACAAAACGTCAAGATACGAAATCGGTTTATATGGGAGCTGTATAAGCTTATAAACCAATTTGGACCATACTTGACAAAGTTGTTGGAAGTTAAAACAAAACACTTCTTGCAACATTTCAGCCAAATCAGATAAAATTTGTGCTCTCTAGTAGCTCAAGAAGTCAATATCCGAAATCGGTTTATATGGCTGCTATTTCAGGTTATGGACCGATTTGGACCATACTTGGCACAGTTGTTTGAAGTTATATCGGATAAAAATTGCGCCCCCTAGTGGCTCAAGAAGTCAATATCCAAAATCAGTTAATATGGCAGCTATATTAAAATATGGACCGATATGGCACATTTACAATCTCAACCGAACTACACTAATAAAAAGTAAATGTGCAAAATTTCAAGCGTCTTGCTTTACTTCTTCGAAAGTTAACGTGCTTTCGACAGACAGACGGACGGACATGGCTAGATCGACTTTATATGTTATGACGATCAAGAATATATATACATTACGGGAGAGGCCACCGTAGCACAGAGGTTAGCATGTCCGCCTATGACGCTGAACGCCTGGGTTCGAATCCTGGCGAGACCATCAGAAAAAAATTTTCAGCGGTGGTCTTCTCCTAATGCTGGCAACATTTGTGAGGTACTATGCCATGTAAAACTTCTCTCCAAAGGGGTATCGCGGCTCGCCGTTCGGACTCGGCTATAAAAAGGAAAGGCCCCTTACCATTGAGCTAAAATTTGAATCAGACTGCACTCATTGATATGTGAGAAGTTTGCCCCTGTTCCTTAGTGGAAAGTTCATGGGCAAAATTTGTACTTTGTATACTGTACGGGGTCTAAGACGAATATTTTGGGGTGTTACAAACGGAATGACGAAATTAGTTTGCCCGCATTCAGTGGTGGAGGGTTCAAAAATTCTTATATAGAGATACATTTCTGCGAGAATTTCAACTTGGGCTTTCAAAACATTTCGTTGCAGAGAAGTATTCGTTATAGAGAAGTTAGACTGTGTACGAGTATATTGGAAAGGCAATGATGGATATACATAAAACTCAAACGGGGCAAACAGCATGACATTGAGAGCAAAACTCTGCTTGTGGCATGTACATATATAACTTTCATTTATCCATTCGCACAATCGCCAATAACCAGTCTATTTGTGAACTTCAAAATTTTTATACATATTTAATTTATCTCTGGCTCTACATAAGCCTGCACTGGTAATTCATCCAGAACTTCATTGTACGGGATAGATGTCATTTCCATAAAATTTGCGCAGCACTGCGCTATATAGTGCTATAATAAAACAGGGCTGATATGGTGTTGGGTATATAAAACGTTTATCGAATGCACGTACCAAAGTTGTTTTGAACCCCTTAACATCCTTGCACAGCGCTGTTAAGGGGTTCAAAACAACTAGCTGTTGCTTGGCCCTCAAAAATCCGATAAAATTAACTTTTGGCTATGCAAATTAAGTCAGCGCTAGTCAAACTAGAAAAGTGCAATCTACAACAACTCACTATTGTGACAGCTAATCCAGTTATGATCTTTCCTGAACCATATTCCTAACGGATATCGAGGTAGCTGAGACAAATCAAATTTCAGCGAAATCGGGAAATAAGTACCCCATATATGCATGCATTTACGCAAAAACAAGTAAAGACAGGCTAAAATCGGGCGAAGCCAAACTTTTGATACCCTACACCACATTGGATATGCAGGCTAAGTCGTCGAATTTAAAAATTGCTTAAATTTGATATATTTATAATTTCGGGATATATATGGGAGCTATATCAAAAAACTGAACAAAATTCTATGAAGTTCATCAGTCATCAGAAGAGTTATAAAGAACCTTCGTGCCAAATTTTGTGGAGATCGGTTAACAAATTACTAGATTATTAAGGTTTATTTAAAATCGGAGGAAAATATATATGGGAGTTATATCTAAATCTGAACCGATTTCTAATAAATTCAATAGTAATACCGGGATTCATTAAGGAGTCCTTTGTGGCAATGTATGTGTGAATCGGCTAACAAATGACCAAATTATTGGAAAACTTGTCCAAATCGGACGAACATATATATAGGAGCTATATATAAATTTGAACCGATTCCTTATAATAATGACGAGACTTATAAGAGAACCCTTGTGCAAATTTTCGTGGGTATCCGTTTACAAAAGACAATATAAATGCAATTTTAGTCAAAATCGGATGAATATATATATATATATATATATATATATATATATGGGAACTATATCCAAATCTGAACCGATTTTTTCCTTTTTCAATTGGCTTCGTCTTTAGGCTCAAAAAAAATGCTTGTGCCAAATTTGACGATCGGATGAAATTGCTGCCTGTACTTTGTACACAAATTAACATGGACAGACGGACAGACATAGCTTAATCGAGTCAGAAAGTAATTCTGAATCGTTCGGTATACTTATCAAAGGGTCTATCTCTCTTCCTTCTGGGTATTGAAGGGATAAAGCGCCTAGCTTTATCCCTTCAAAAGTAAGCGTGCTTTCGACAGACGGACGTACATGGCTAAATCGAATTAGAATGTCAAGAGGATCAAGAATATTTATACTTTGTTGGATCTCAGATGAATATTTCAATATATTACAAACGGAGTGACGAACTTATCCTATGGTGGAGGGTATTAAAATCAATTTAAGTCTTTATATGATGGCCACAACCTTCAGATTCGTTTTTCGATATCTGACCGATTTCCATTTAATTTCACGGAGTACTCTTAATTTATAAGTTTTTAACAAAGCTGTTTTTAAACAAAAAATGTTTAAAAACAATTTGCCAAGAAACCATGGTTGTACATTACAAAATGGCTTCCGGTTTTTAACGACAAAGCCCATCCGTGACTTATTTATCTTTATGTAGAACAAAGAGATGGGCTCATTATGTCTACGTGATGTGTTTAAATTATAGACCAGTGGAAAAACTGATGTCATTAGGTTCGTAACACTCTTATTTTGGCAATTGGATTTGCAAAGTATTTTCATATAAAAAAAAATACGTGAGGCCACCGTAGCGCAGAGGTTAGCATGTCCGCATTTGACGAATCCTGGCGAGACCATCAGAAAAAATTTTCAGCGGTAGTTTTCCCTCCTAATGCTGTACGACACGTCGTTCGTACTCGGCTATTAAAAGGGAGGCTACTTATCATTGGGCTTAAATTCGAATCGGACTGCACTCATTGATATGTCAAAAGTTTGGCCCTGTGCCCCTGTTCCTTAGTGGAATGTCCATGGGCAAAATTTGCAATTTGCAATACGTGACCAAGGTGGCGTATGACTTATACCATATGTAAGCATTAGCAATCATACGCATCCATGACCAATAAATTAAATAAAGAAATTATTTCAAGTGCTTGGTGCTGTGTCAGAGGTTCTCTTTCAATGAACCTAATCGCGGATATATCATGCAATTTTCACACAAAGTAGGAGGAACCCATGGCTTAACCTAATGCCGTAATTCTATTTTAAAATACTGCACATATGCAATGTTGGCAAAGTTTGTGTAGGTTTTTTACATTTCCAAACATAGCTCAATTTTTTTATACCCTCCACCATAAGATGGGGGGTATACTAATTTCGTCATTCTTTTTGTAACTACTCGAAATATTCGTTTGAGACCCCATAAGGTATATATATTCTTGATCGTCGTGAAATTTTATGTCGATCTAGCCATGTCCGTCCGTCCGTCTGTCTGTCGAAAGCATGCTAACTTCCGAAGGAGTAAAGCTAGCCGCTTGAAATTTTGCACAAATACTTTTAATTAGTGTAGGTCGGTTGGTATTGTAAATGGGCCATATCGGTCCATGTTTTGATATAGCTGCCATATAAACCGATCTTGGGTCTTGATTTCTTGAGCCTCTAGAGTGCGCAATTCTTATCCGATTGGAATGAAATTTTGCACGACGTGTTTTATTATGATATCCAACAACTGTGCCAAGTATGGTTCAAATCGGTTCATAACCTGATATAGCTGCTATATAAACCGATCTTGGGTCTTGACTTCTTGAGCCTCTAGAGTGCGCAATTCTTATCCGATTGGAATGGAATTTCGCACGACGTTTTTTGTTATAATACCCAACAACTGTGCCAAGTATGGTTCAAATCGGTTCATAACCTGATATAGCTGCCATATAAACCGATCTGGGGTCTTGACTTCTTGAGCCTCTAGAGTGCGCAATTCTTATCCGATTGGGATGAAATTTTGCACGACGTGTTTTGTTACGATATCCAACAACTGTGCCAAGTATGGTTCAAATCGGTCCATAACCTTATATAGCTTTCATATAAACCGATCTTGGGTCTTGACTTCTTGAGCCTCTAGAGGGCGCAATTCTTAACCAATTTGAATGAATTTTGGCACGTAGTATTTTGTTATGATATCCAACAACTGTGCCAAATATGGTTCAAATCGGTCCATAACCTGATATAGCTGTTATATAAACAGATCTGGGGACTTGACTTCTTGAGCTTCTAGAGGGCTCAATTTCTATCCGATTTGGCTGAAATTTCGCAAGACTTTTTTTATTGTTACTTTCAACAACTGTGTCAAATAAAGTACAAGTCGGTTCATAACCTGATATAGCTGCCATATAAACCGATCTGGGATCTTTACTTCTTGAGCCTCTAGAGGTCGCAATTATTATCCGATTTGCCTGAAATTTTGTACGACGGATTCTCTCATGACCATTAACATACGTGTTTATTATGGTCTGAATCGGTCTATAGGCCGATACAGCTCCCATATAAATCGATCTCTCTATTTGACTTCTTGAGCCCACAAAGGGCGTAATTCTTATTCGAATTGGCTGACATTTTACACAGGTCTCCAACATATAATTTAATTGTGGTCCAAACCGGACCATATCTTGATATCGCTCTAATAGCAGAGCAAATCTTTTCTTATATCCTTTTTTTGCCTAAGAAGAGATGCCGGGAAAAGAACTCGACAAATGCGATCCATGGTATCCATGGAACTTAGCACGCTTTTACTTGTTTTAATTAAACACACAACATTATCATACTGAACAACATTATAGAGGAATAGCCACATTTCTTCATTTTCTTGACAGTGGTATCCGCAATTCAATTAACCTGGAATATTAATTATTTGGGATCGAAACCAAAAGAAAAACGTTTTTAATTCAAATGAGTAAACTGAAATATTTTGAAGCTTTCGCTTCCCTGATTTATAAAAACTTAACTGTGTAGTTTTATGTAGTTAAGTTCCTGATACATCGGGTTTGAAAAAAAGAAAAAAGAAAAAGAAAAAAGTAAACACTATATTTAATACTAAATATAAAATTGAAAAAAATATTTTTATTTCAATTTTGACCTATCTTTCGGTAGACCTTACAATGCACTTAAACTCATGACATAAAAAATTATAAAAAATACCCCATGTCTAAATTTTTATTTTATATTGTTACACACAGCAAATATATAAGTTAGGATAGGTTAGGTTCAAGTGGCAGTCTATCATCAGGCTCACTTAGACGTTTTCGTCTATTGTGAAACTAGAAGAAGGAAGATGGCTTCTAGTTTCTACAGTTAAACCATCCATATCGCTTTAAAAAGCCCCCTCTTTGTGACCATCTGTCATTCGTTGTTCTTCGGGCTTGGTTCTGAAAACTTAGCTTACTTGTCACTAGAGGCATACCCACAGATTCCAGTATCCTTGGAATGTGTAGGATAGTTCCTAGTCTCGCAAGCTCGTACTCTTTACAGTTCCTGGGATATGTCAGTGGCCCTGCACTCAGAATAGGAGAATTTTGAACTGTGCAGCCATCTCGTTGAGAGATCGGCGACAGTAAGGGCTGATTTTATGTTCAGTAATACGTTCTCCAGGGATTTAATGGGTGCCTGGATGTCTAAGAAGATATTTATGCCAATCGTCGTAATGACATTATATCTTAGCCATTCCACAAATTCCTTAATTGCGAGGATCTCCGTGATACAGTACTTTTTATCAAAAAGCGGCTCAGGTAGGGTGTAATCAATGCTGCCGGGAACATCGGATATTTTATCAAGGATAACAAAGTGTCCGTACCACCACATGACCAATGAGAAAGCTCTCATAACCTCACGGTGCAACAGATGGTGTCGTTCTTAGTGCGGCTATGATGCACAAACAAGTCATACTTTAGATGCGATTAAGTATTGAGCAGCAGGTGGATCTTTTAAGCCCCGTCCACCAAACCACAGCACCATATATCATTATAGGTCTAGGTATAAATTTGCCTTTTTTGCCCTTTCCAAAATTTTGGATTTTAATTTTAATTTCCTGTCCAGCAAAACACCCAGCTATTTTGCGCTTTCTGTAAATGGAAATTCTCTCCTTCCAAGGAGACAGCTTCCACTGTAGGCAACTTGTATCTCTGGCTGAAAAGAATTTCTTCTGTCTTGCTCGGATTTATACCTAGACCACTTTCGGTAGCCCACTTTGCTGTTGTACGTAGAGATTCCTGAACTATATCTCTTAGAGAAAACTTTCCTCTAACCGCAACTGCCACGTCATCAGCATACGCGACCACTTTTACACCTTTTCCTTCTAGAGATAATTATATATTGCTAATGGTTATATTCCAAAGTAGAACACCTTCGGGTGTTCCTCTGCTGACCCATCTTTTCAGATACGCAGATCTCAAGCCTGCCGTAATGCATATTTTAGTAAGTAAGATATTAATAAACTTTCTTATCGTAGAGTTGACGCCTAGAAACTCCAACCACTTCATGATTGACGTCAGTTTTACTATATTGATAGTACTTTCAATGTCAGAAAATGCTACCATTGTATAGTCCTTGACAGTAAGGGAACCCTCTATGTAGCTGACTAGGTCTTGAAGGTCTGTTTCAGTGAACTTGCCTTTACTATATGCATGCTGTTGCCGCGACTGGCGATCTCCAGGGAACTTTTGCACAAAGATATGTTTCTATCAACCGCTCAAGAGTAATCAGCATATAGGATGACAGACTAATAGAACGAAAATCTTTCGCCAACGTGTGGTAAGGTTTTCCTGTTTTCGGAATGAAAATGACCTTCGTGTCCCTCCATCCCACAGCTATATATGACATGGTGATACAAGCAGAGTATATCTCCCTAAGCCATGGAACCAGTCTATCAGACACAGCTTGTAATTCAACCGGTGATACATCATCAGGGCCTGGCGACTTAAAGGAGTGAAAACTTTTTATCGCCCAAAGGCTCAGATACAATTTCCCTAATAACCTCAGACGAATGCATATCAGTGATAAACTCTTCTGGCGCCACTTAGTCCGTTGGAGAATTTCACGGGAAATGTGTATCAAGGAGTAGTTTTAGTGTTTCCTCACTAGACATTGTCCATACATTCTCCGACTTCTGAATATACTCCACCGTAATAGACTTTGTACTGAGCCGTTCTCAGCTCACCCTTATATTTTCTTAGCTCCGCCTTATAGATGTCCCAATCGTGTGGTGCTCTTGTGGCTTTCATCCTGTTGAAAAGTTTCCTGCAGTCATTGCTTAGACCAATCAGCTCTTGGCTTGTAAGATATAGTACAAAATTTAAATCTCTAAATTTCTAAAATTTGATAGAAGCTTTCTTTCCGAAACAACTAAATAAAAGCAGGATTACATTTTGTTCGAACAAGTATAACAGTGTCATCTCACTAAATTGTATGTACAGTAAGCATTATGATAAAGTGTGTTGTCTTAAGACTGTTATTTTTTTTTTTTGATTTTTAAGTTTAAGTAGAGACCTGAATAGTCATTGGAAATATTATAAAGTGTTTTATAAAATCGTAAATTTAAATGACGAAATAAAAACTACTTTAAAAGAAGTAAATGCCCTCCAGCGGGATAACATTTGGCAAGTTCTTTGTCTGGTATCGCTTTAAAGGCAAACAAAGTATAGTGGGAAAAAATTGCAATGCTATTGGGGCTACATATATCAGATTGTAGATTATGGTAATACTTGGTTTGTATGTTGGAAACTATAATATAATAATAATATAATATAATTTAAAGTCATTGTGTAAAATTTAGCCAAATCGGACAAGAATTGCGTCCTCTAGAGCTCAAGAAGTGCAATAGGGAGATCGGCTTTTGTGGGAGCAACATCTAAGCATGAACCGATTTGGTACATTTACAATCCCAACCAATCTATTTTAACAAGTAAAAAGGCGTTAAGTTCGGCCGGGCCGAACTTTAGTAATTTTGGCAAATCGGATCATAAATGTTGCCCCTTTATGGCGGCCATATCTAGGTTAATATAGCCCATCTTCGAACTTAGCCTGCTTATGGAAAAAAAGAATCTGTGCAAAGTTTCAGCTCAATATCTCTATTCTTAGAGACTGTAGAGCGATTTCAACAGAAAGACGGTCAGACGGTCGGACGGACATAGCTAGATCGTCTTAAATTTTTACGACGAACAAGAATGTATATACTTTATAGGGTCTGAAATGGATATTTCGATGTGTTGCAAACGGAATGAAAAAATGATTCCATGGTGGGTAGAAAAAGTATATATATGAGCAAAATTTTCAACAAGCTTGCTTTATTAATTCGACAGTTATCGAATTTTCGACAGCCGGGCGGACATTGCTAGATCGTTATAAACTGTTATGACTATCAAGTATATACATATACTTTATGGGGCCTTAGACGAATATATCAGGGTGTCACAAACGGAATGACGAAATTAGTTTACTTCTATCCAATGGTGGAGGGTATAACAATTTCATAAGCACTCTCTATTTTGACGCTCATTTAAATAAAACTTTAAGCACCCTCAGAATTAGCTAATATTTCTTACGAAAATAGCGGAAGCGATGAATTTATTGTCCGTGTTTCTTCTGAATATTAACATTAAGACGATAACATTGAATGTTTTAGACCCTCTCCGATTATGAAATTTTTCTGTATAATTTTTTTTGAAATATGACAATAAAAACCAATTTCTACAAAAAATAAACACATTGCTTCATATACAGTCCGCACCCGTTTATTCTATGCGAATTCCGTTCAACGCACTGTGTGGACTATAAACGAAATGTACTTTTACTTTTAATACCCTGTACCCTAACGCACTACTGTGGTACAGGGTATTATAACTTATCGCATTTGTTTGCAACACCCAGAAGAAAAGAGCTAGACCCATTGATAGGTAGATTGATCGACTCAAAATCAATTACTGATTCGATTTAGCTATGTCCGCCTGCCTGTCTTTCTTCTGTCTGTCCATGTTAATTTGTGTACTAAGAACAGGTCGCAATTTTCATCCCATCATTTTCAAATTTGGTACAGGCATGTTTTTCGGCCTGGAGAGCTGAAATTTGAAAAATCGGTTCAGATTTGCATATAGCTCCCATATATATGTTCGTCCGATTTGAACAAATATTGCAAATACATCGTCAATTGTTACCCGATTCACTCAAAATTCGCCAGGACGGATATTTTTATGACTCTCGCATTACTGATGAACCTCATAGAAATCGGTATAGATTTGGATATAGCTTGCTTACAATCGCACCACACGATTTTTACTTCAAGAGCAACTGCAAGCACATTTATTAGCCAATTTTCCTAAAAATTATGTATAACGCGTTCCATCACGACTGCCACAATATCTAAGGAGTTTGGTCGAAATCTGTTCGGATTAAGATATAGCTCTTATATACATATTTCATCCGATTTTCACTGTAAGCGCATTGTCACGAAAATTAGCAACGATATTTGAATCTCTTAAGACAATACACAGGTTCAGATTTCTATTTAGCTTTCAAATATACCGCCCTATTAACACTTATAGAGCCGTAGTTATTACAATTTTGAACGCAATTGCTTGAGGTTCGATACGAATTGCCTTAAAACTCATCTGAAAACTTCCACCGAAGTCCATTAACTTGGTTCAGAATAAAATATTGCTCCCAATTTCCAGTTATAGGGGAGGTGTACGGTATTATATAGTCGGCTCCGCCCAACTTTTGGCTTTCCTTACTTGTTACATAGTATTGTTTTAACAGGAGTGGCAAACAGTGCTACCGCTCGATGTCAAAAAACATGCACTCTATAAACTTTTTTTAGTTTTATTTTTGTGTATGGAGATAAACTGAGTCATTTGGTTTGTAACGCCTCAAAATATCACTCAGCTACCCCTAACCAAGATATGTTTTCGGGTCGAGCTATTGAGGGGGAGGAGGATACCATACAGAAACCGAAGGAGGACCGACTGGAAAAAGTTCAGGGAACATATGCAAAAATTTGGGCTCCTAAGGGGGCCTCTGGAGGTCGCAAGGGAACTGGAGATCGCAGTCGATCTTGTCACGGGATGCCTGAACGAGGCCTTTTTTAAGGCATGTCCCGAAAGAGTACCGCCACGTAAAACCAGCTAGTCTGGTGGTCACCGGAACTGAAGGAGCTCAGAAGGGAGAGCAGAAAACTTTTTAATAAGGCAAATAAAAAGAAAGAGGGCTAGGGCTAGGGAGGACGGACAGGAGACGTAGAACTTTTGATCAAGTTAGCCAGGAAGAGTTTGGCGATCGAGACATCGCAATACCTACACATGTAGTCTTAACAGATGACCTCATCAGGAACATCGTTGACGAGGAGAAGATAGCGTGGCGGTCCGTACTTTCCGGCCACTTAAGTCGGCCGGACCTGACGGAACTATCCCGGCACTACTGCAGGAGTTCCTTGGAGTCACCCTGCCCTGGCTTGAACCGATCATCTGAGAGAGCCTGGCATGGTCCTACATACCGAGGGCATGGAGGGAAGTCAAGGTGGTCTCTATCCCCAAGGCGGGAAGAATAAACCACAGTACAACGAAGGATAATAGGCCTATTAGTCTGTCATTGACCTAAAGGTGAGAGGGGGACTGACGCCGGAAAACTTCAGTGGTGCACAACAGGCATACCTCAAAGGCAGGTCTGTGGAGACGGGTCTTAACGAGATGGTATAGGAGGTCGAGACGTCTCTCCCATAGTGGGAGCACACTTTGGCGTCCTTCTTGATAATTGAGGGGGCTTCAATAATGTGGAGATAGGGGCGATAGTCGCTGCACTGAACCGCACGGGGATTCACCCCTTAATCTCCCAGTGAACCAATAATATGCTTTATGGCAGGATTATTAATGCGAACCTGGGACATAGTGTGGTCAGAAGACGGGTGACCAGAGAAACACCACAAGGAGGAGTGTTCTCGCTTATTCTATGGAACCTCGTGATTAATGAGATCCTGATGGATCTCGGGGGCAGGTTTCTGTCGACAATCAACGAAATCATGGAAGGATCTCTAAGAAGGTTGTCGCGATGGGCTACCAGAAATGGATTGAGGACCAACACAGTGAAAACGGAGCTGGTGCTCTTCATGCGTGGATATAAGATACCGGAGTTCAGACTCCAGTCCTTGGACGGGGTCACCCTGCAGTTGTCAAAGAAGGCGAAGTACCTAGGCATAGTCCTCCATTCGAAAATGTCCTGGAAGAGGAACGCCGTAAGGCCTTGTGCGCTTTTTACTCCTGCAGGAGGATGTTCGGTAGGAAGTGGGGTTAACTCCCAAGATGATTTATTGGATGTATACAGCCATTGTCAGACCAGTACTGGCCTACGGAGCACTGGTATGATGGAATGCCGTATGGAAGAGGACGCGTGCAAGGTAGTCCGAGAAGGTTCAGAGAATGATCTGCCTTTGGCCTGGAGGCGATGCTGGATATGCAGCCCATCGAGGCCTATATTTGGAACTGCGTCGCCAGGATCGCGTTTAGGCTGAGGGACCTTGGCATGCTGAAGGAGAATGGTTGCGGCCACGGTTCGATTCTGGGTGATGATGCGGAGGGTAGACTGAGGAGGATCTCCGACTACCTGGCACCAGTGCCGACTGGAGGAGTGAGGGCATTCGCGATTCGATTTCCTGAGAGGGACGAATGGAGGGCGAATGGTGTACTTGAGGATGATGAGACCTCGATCTACACAGATAGCACCAAGATGGATCCAGGGACTGGATTGCCCTCAATATGTATGTCTCTGAGACTGCCGGACGAGTGTACGGTCTTCTAGGCAGAGGTTTGTGCCATTGCAGAATTTATGTTGACAGTATGGCGGAGCTCAAGGCCTTAAG
>NC_081552.1:159769723-159772223 GCF_963082655.1 Stomoxys calcitrans | reverse complement strand
TAAAATAAAATAAAATAAAATAAAATAAAATAAAATAAAATAAAATAAAATAAAATAAAATAAAATAAAATAAAATAAAATACTATAAAATAGAATAAAATACAATAAAATAAAATAAAATAAAATAAAATAAAATAAAATAAAATAAAATAAAATAAAATAAAATAAAATAAAATAAAATAAAATAAAATAAAATAAAATAAAATAAAATAAAATAAAATAAAATAAAATAAAATAAAATAAAATAAAATAAAATAAAATAAAATAAAATAAAATAAAATAAAATAAAATAAAATAAAATAAAATAAAATAAAATAAAATAAAATAAAATAAAATAAAATAAAATAAAATAAAATAAAATAAAATAAAATAAAATAAAATAAAATAAAATAAAATAAAATAAAATAAAATAAAATAAAATAAAATAAAATAAAATAAAATAAAATAAAATAGAATAAAATACAATAAAATAGAATAAAATACAATAAAATAGAATAAAATACAATAAAATAAAATAAAATAAAATAGAATAAAATACAATAAAATAGAATAAAATACAATAAAATAAAATAAAATAAAATAAAATAAAATAAAATAAAATAAAATAAAATAAAATAAAATAAAATAAAATAAAATAAAATAAAATAAAATAAAATAAAATAAAATAAAATAAAATAAAATAAAATAAAATAAAATAAAATAAAATAAAATAAAATAAAATAAAATAAAATAAAATAAAATAAAATAAAATAAAATAAAATAAAATAGAATAAAATACAATAAAATAGAATAAAATAGAATAAAATACAATAAAATAAAATAAAATAAAATAAAATAAAATAAAATAAAATAAAATAAAATAAAATAAAATAAAATAAAATAAAATAAAATAAAATAAAATAAAATAAAATAAAATAAAATAAAATAAAATAAAATAAAATAAAATAAAATAAAATAAAATAAAATAAAATAAAATAAAATAAAATAAAATAAAATAAAATAAAATAAAATAAAATAAAATAAAATAAAATAAAATAAAATAAAATAAAATAAAATACAATAAAATACAATAAAATACAATAAAATAGAATAAAATACAATAAAATAGAATAAAATACAATAAAATAAAATAAAATAAAATAAAATAAAATAAAATAAAATAAAATAAAATAAAATAAAATAAAATAAAATAAAATAAAATAAAATAAAATAAAATAAAATAAAATAAAATAAAATAAAATAAAATAAAATAAAATAAAATAAAATAAAATAAAATAAAATAAAATAAAATAAAATAAAATAAAATAAAATAAAATAAAATAAAATAAAATAAAATAAAATAAAATAAAATAAAATAAAATAAAATAAAATAAAATAAAATAAAATAAAATAAAATAAAATAAAATAGAATAAAATAGAATAAAATAGAATAAAATACAATAAAATAAAATAAAATAAAATAAAATAAAATAAAATAAAATAAAATAAAATAAAATAAAATAAAATAAAATAAAATAAAATAAAATAAAATAAAATAAAATAAAATAAAATAAAATAAAATAAAATAAAATAAAATAAAATAAAATAAAATAGAATAAAATACTATAAAATAGAATAAAATACAATAAAATAAAATAAAATAAAATAAAATAAAATAAAATAAAATAAAATAAAATAAAATAAAATAAAATAAAATAAAATAAAATAAAATAAAATAAAATAAAATAAAATAAAATAAAATAAAATAAAATAAAATAAAATAAAATAAAATAAAATAAAATAAAATAAAATAAAATAAAATAAAATAAAATAAAATAAAATAAAATAAAATAAAATAAAATAAAATAGAATAAAATACTATAAAATAGAATAAAATACAATAAAATAAAATAAAATAAAATAAAATAAAATAAAATAAAATAAAATAAAATAAAATAAAATAAAATAAAATAAAATAAAATAAAATAAAATAAAATAAAATAAAATAAAATAAAATAAAATAAAATAAAATAAAATAAAATAAAATAAAATAAAATAAAATAAAATAAAATAAAATAAAATAAAATAGAATAAAATACAATAAAATAGAATAAAATACAATAAAATAGAATAAAATAAAATAAAATAAAATAAAATAAAATAAAATAAAATAAAATAAAATAAAATAAAATAAAATAAAATAAAATAAAATAAAATAAAATAAAATAAAATAAAATACTATAAAATAGAATAAAATACAATAAAATAAAATAAAATAAAATAAAATAAAATAAAATAAAATAAAATAAAATAAAATAAAATAAAATAAAATAAAATAAAATAAAATAAAATAAAATAAAATAAAATAAAATAAAATAAAATAAAATAAAATAAAATAAAATAAAATAAAATAAAATAAAATAAAATAAAATAAAATAAAATAAAATAAAATAAAATAAAATAAAATAAAATAAAATAAAATAAAATAAAATAAAATAAAATAAAATAAAATAAAATAAAA
>NC_081552.1:158639370-158727023 GCF_963082655.1 Stomoxys calcitrans | reverse complement strand
AACATCACAAGCAAAATTTCAGCCAAATCGGAAACATTGGGTCTTCTTGGGGCTCAAGAAGTCAAATCGGGAGATCGGTTTATATGGGAGCTATATCCAAATCTGAACCGATATGGCCGATTTGCAATCCCCAAAGACCTACATCCATTAGAAGTATATGTGCAAAATTTCAAGCGGCTAGCTTAACGCGTTCGCCCGCTATCGTGATTTCGACAGACGGACGGACATGACTAGATCGAATCAGAATGTCGAGATGATCCAGAATATATATACTTCCCAGATCAATATTTGGAGGTGTTAAAAACGGAATGACTAGATTAGTATAACCGCATCCTGTGGTGGTGGGTATAATAAGTCGCTGCAAGAGACTTGATAGACAAAATTATTGACATTTGTTGACTTTCAACAAATTCTTTATATATCTTGGATCTTGACTTCTTGAGCCACTAGAAGGCGCAATTCTTATCTGATTTAGCTCAAATTTTGCATGACGTGTTTTGCTATGACTTCCAACAACTGTGTAAGAATAGTTCAAATCAGTCCATAATCTGACATAGCTGCCATATAAACCGATCTGGGGTCTTGACTTCTTGAGCCACTAGAGGGTGCAATTATCATCCAATTTAGCTGAAGTTTTGCGCGAGGTGTTTTGCTATGACTTTCAACAGATGTGCTATGTATGGTTCAAATCGGTCCACCTACTGGTATAGCTGCCATATAAACCGATCTTGGGTCTTGACTTCTTGAGCCTCTAGAATGCGCAATTCTTATCCGATTTGACGGAAATTTAGCATGACGCATTTTGTTATGACTTCCAACAACTGTGTAGAACGGTTCAAATCGGTTTATAACCTGATATAGCTGCCATATAAACCGATCTTGGGTCTTGACTTCTTGAGCCTCTAGAGTGTGCAATTCTCATCCGATTGGGATAAAATTTTGCACGACGTGTTTTGTTATGATATCCAACAACGCCAAGCCAAGTATGCATCAAATCGGTTCATAACCTGATATAGCTGCCATATAAACCGATCTTGGGTCTTGACTTCTTGAGCCTCTAGAGTGCGCAATTCTTATCCGATTGGAAGGAAATTTTGCACGTAGTATTTTGTTATGACAACTGTGCCAAGTATGGTTCAAATCGGTTTATAACCTGATATAGCTGTCATATAAACAGATCTGGGGACTTGACTTTTTGAGCTTCTAGAGGACGCAATTCCTATCCGATTTGACTGAAATTTTGCAAGACGTATTTAAATCTTACTTTCAACAACTGTGTCAAATAAGGTTCAAATCGGTTCATAACCTGATATAGCTGCCATGTAAACCGATCTGGGATCTTGAAGTCTTAAGCCTCTAGAGGTCGCAATTATTATCCGATTTGCCTGAAATTTTGTACGACGGATTCTCTCATGATGATTATCATCATACGTGTTTATTATAGTCTGAATCGGTCTATAGCTCGATACAGCTCCCATATAAATCGATCTCTCTATTTTACTTCTTGAGCACCCAAAGGGCTCAATTCTTATACGAATTGGCTGACATTTTACACAGGTCTCCAACATATAATTTAATTGTGATCCCACACGGACCATATCTTGATATCGCTCGAATAGCAGAGCAAATCTTTTCTTATATCCTTTTTTTGCCTAAGAAGAGATGCCGGGAAAAGAACTTGACAAATGCGATCTATGGTGGAGGGTATATAAGATTCGTCCAGGCCGAACTTAGCACGCTTTTAGTTATTTTTGCAAAAGCCGGCATCGCCCGGCTTCTCACTGCGACTCTTTATTCGATACCGCCTACTGTCACGTCCACCTGCACGATTCTTATTAGTCCACCTTTGTTGCCATCTCTCGATAGTACCTCTATATGGCCAGTATATGATTCATTTGAATCTCAGCCCCTTGTCTCTGGGTTTTGCTGTATAAAGTCAGGCCCGCTCCATGACGTTTGTCGAATCCTTTCCAGCTAATACAAGGGTTGCGGGCTCCGCTACTGCTCGGAAGGATGATTTGACCCTAGGAGCCTCGTGCGCTGCACAGTATCTGGTCCCATAGAGAAGGATGCTATTGCATGTCTCCATTAAGTGTCTGTGCCTGCCCGGGAGAGGTCCATTATGTTTGCGTCGTTATTCTCCCGACCTTTATCGTTCGTGCCTGATTTGCACTGCATTAGTCAGCATTGAATCTAGTCGGATTCTTAGATATTTGACCGATCTCTTGGTCCTTACAAGTGAAGATGTGGGCGTGAGTGATTTTTCACTCACGTTCACGATAATAAAAATTTACTCACTCATGTCTTTTTTATGTCGACTCACGTTCACGAGACAAACATTTTACTCACGCACACTCACGCACGACTCACAAGACACTCACGAGGCACACATGACTCACGAGAAAGATCACGTCTCAGGACTAAATCACGACTCACGGTTGAACAATTTTTTTCCATTAAGCGAATAACGCTTAATGGAATGGTGATATCAAATTAAACAAGTAAAAGCGTGCTAAGCTCGGCCGGGCCGAATCTTATATACCCTCCACCATGGATCGCATTTGTCGAGTTGTTTTCACGGCATCTCTTTTTAGGCAAAAAAGGATATAAGAAAAGAGTTGCTCTGCTATTAAAACGATATCAAGATATGGTCCGGTTCGGACCACAATTAAATTATATGTTGGAGACCTGTGTAAAATTTCAGCCAATTCGAATAAGAATTGCGCCCATTGGGGCTCACGAAGTAAAATAGAGAGAACGATTTATATGGGATCTGTATCGGGCTATAGACCGATTCAGAACATAATAAACACGTTTGGTGATGCTCATGAGAGGATCCGTCGTACAAAATTTCAGGCATATCGGATAATAATTGCGACCTCTAGGGGTCAAGAAGTCAAGATTCCAGATCGATTTATATGGCAGCTATATCAGGTTACGAAACGATTTGAACCTTATTTGACACAATTGTTGAAAGTAAAAATAAAATACGTCATACAAAATTTCAGCCAAATCGGATAGGAATTGCGCCCTCTAGAAGCTCAAGAAGTCAAATCCCCAGATCTGTTTATATGACAGATATATATCAGGTTATGGACCGATGTAAACCATACTTGGCACAGTTGTTGGATATCATGACGAAATACTTCGTGCAAAATTTCATTCCAATTGGATAAGAATTGCGCACTCTAGAGGCTCACGAAGTAAAATAGAGAGAACGATTTATATGGGATCTGTATCGGGCTATAGACCGATTCAGAACATAATAAACACGTTTGTTGATGGTCATGAGAGGATCCGTCGTACAAAATTTCAGGCATATCGGATAATAATTGCGACCTCTAGGGGTCAAGAAGTCAAGATCCCAGATCGATTTATATGGCAGCTATATCAGGTTACGAAACGATTTGAACCTTATTTGACACAGTTGTTGAAAGTAAAAATAAAATACGTCATGCAAAATTTCAGCCAAATCGGATAGGAATTGCGCTCTCTAGAAGCTCAAGAAGTCAAATCCCCAGATCTGTTTATATGACAGCTATATCAGGTTATGGACCGATGTAAACCATACTTGGCACAGTTGTTGGATATCATGACGAAATACTTCGTGCAAAAATTCATTCAAATCGGATAAGAATTGTGCCCTCTAGAGGCTCAAGAAGTCAAGACCCAAGATCGGTTTATATGGCAGCTATATCAGGTTATGGACCGATTTAAACCATACTTGGCACAGTTGTTGGGTATCATAACAAAACACGTCGTGCGAAATTGCATTCCAATCGGATAAGAATTGCTCACTCTAGAGGCTCAAGAAGTCAAGACCCAAGATCGGTTTATATGGCAGCTATATCAGGTTATGGACCGATTTAAACCATACTTGGCACAGTTGTTGGGTATCATAACAAAACACGTCGTGCGAAATTCCATTCCAATCGGATAAGAATTGCACACTCTAGAGGCTCAAGAAGTCAAGACCCAAGATCGGTTTATATGGCAGCTATATCAGGTTATGGACCGATTTAAACCATACTTGGCACAGTTGTTGGGTATCATAACAAAACACGTCGTGCGAAATTCCATTCCAATCGGATAAGAATTGCACACTCTAGAGGCTCAAGAAGTCAAGACCCAAGATCGGTTTATATGGCAGCTATATCAGGTTATGGACCGATTTAAACCATACTTGGCACAGTTGTTGGGTATCATAACAAAACACGTCGTGCGAAATTCCATTCCAATCGGATAAGAATTGCACACTCTAGAGGCTCAAGAAGTCAAGACCCAAGATCGGTTTATATGGCAGCTATATCAGGTTATGGACCGATTTGAATCATACTTGGCACAGTTGTTGGATATCATAACAAAACACGTCGTGCAAAATTTCATTCCAATTGGATAAGAATTGCGCACTCTAGAGGCTCACGAAGTAAAATAGAGAGAACGATTTATATGGGATCTGTATCGGGCTATAGACTGATTCAGAACATAATAAACACGTTTGTTGATGGTCATGAGAGGATCCGTCGTACAAAATTTCAGGCATATCGGATAATAATTGCGACCTCTAGGGGTCAAGAAGTCAAGATCCCAGATCGATTTATATGGCAGCTATATCAGGTTACGAAACGATTTGAACCTTATTTGACACAGTTGTTGAAAGTAAAAATAAAATACGTCATGCAAAATTTCAGCCAAATCGGATAGGAATTGCGCCCTCTAGAAGCTCAAGAAGTCAAATCCCCAGATCTGTTTATATGACAGCTATATCAGGTTATGGACCGATTTAAACCATACTTGGCACAGTTGTTGGATATCATGACGAAATACTTCGTGCAAAAATTCATTCAAATCGGATAAGAATTGTGCCCTCTAGAGGCTCAAGAAGTCAAGACCCAAGATCGGTTTATATGGCAGCTATATCAGGTTATGGACCGATTTAAACCATACTTGGCACAGTTGTTGGGTATCATAACAAAACACGTCGTGCGAAATTGCATTCCAATCGGATAAGAATTGCACACTCTAGAGGCTCAAGAAGTCAAGACCCAAGATCGGTTTATATGGCAGCTATATCAGGTTATGGACCGATTTAAACCATACTTGGCACAGTTGTTGGGTATCATAACAAAACACGTCGTGCGAAATTCCATTCCAATCGGATAAGAATTGCACACTCTAGAGGCTCAAGAAGTCAAGACCCAAGATCGGTTTATATGGCAGCTAAATCAGGTTATGGACCGATTTAAACCATACTTGGCACAGTTGTTGGGTATCATAACAAAACACGTCGTGCGAAATTCCATTCCACTCGGATAAGAATTGCACACTCTAGAGGCTCAAGAAGTCAAGACCCAAGATCGGTTTATATGGCAGCTATATCAGGTTATGGACCGATTTAAACCATACTTGGCACAGTTGTTGGGTATCATAACAAAACACGTCGTGCGAAATTCCATTCCAATCGGATAAGAATTGCACACTCTAGAGGCTCAAGAAGTCAAGACCCAAGATCGGTTTATATGGCAGCTATATCAGGTTATGGACCGATTTGAATCATACTTGGCACAGTTGTTGGATATCATAACAAAACACGTCGTGCAAAATTTCATTCCAATTGGATAAGAATTGCGCACTCTAGAGGCTCACGAAGTAAAATAGAGAGAACGATTTATATGGGATCTGTATCGGGCTATAGACTGATTCAGAACATAATAAACACGTTTGTTGATGGTCATGAGAGGATCCGTCGTACAAAATTTCAGGCATATCGGATAATAATTGCGACCTCTAGGGGTCAAGAAGTCAAGATCCCAGATCGATTTATATGGCAGCTATATCAGGTTACGAAACGATTTGAACCATATTTGACACAGTTGTTGAAAGTAAAAATAAAATACGTCATGCAAAATTTCAGCCAAATCGGATAGGAATTGCGCCCTCTAGAAGCTCAAGAAGTCAAATCCCCAGATCTGTTTATATGACAGCTATATCAGGTTATGGACCGATTTAAACCATACTTGGCACAGTTGTTGGATATCATGACGAAATACTTCGTGCAAAAATTCATTCAAATCGGATAAGAATTGTGCCCTCTAGAGGCTCAAGAAGTCAAGACCCAAGATCGGTTTATATGGCAGCTATATCAGGTTATGGACCGATTTAAACCATACTTGGCACAGTTGTTGGGTATCATAACAAAACACGTCGTGCGAAATTGCATTCCAATCGGATAAGAATTGCACACTCTAGAGGCTCAAGAAGTCAAGACCCAAGATCGGTTTATATGGCAGCTATACCAGGTTATGGACCGATTTAAACCATACTTGGCACAGTTGTTGGGTATCATAACAAAACACGTCGTGCGAAATTCCATTTCAATCGGATAAGAATTGCACACTCTAGAGGCTCAAGAAGTCAAGACCCAAGATCGGTTTATATGGCAGCTATATCAGGTTATTGAACGATTTGAACCATACTTGGCACAGTTGTTGGATATCATAACAAAACACGTCGTGCAAAATTTCATTCCAATTGGATAAGAATTGCGCACTCTAGAGGCTCAAGAAGTCAAGACCCAAGATCGGTTTATATGGCAGCTATATCAAAACATGGACCGATATGGCCCATTTACAATACCAACCGACCTACACTAATAAGAAGTATTTGTGCAAATTTCAAGCGGCTAGCTTTACTCCTTCGGAAGTTAGCGTGCTTTCGACAGACAGACGGACGGACGGACAGACGGACGGACATGGCTAGATCGACATAAAATGTCGCGACGATCAAGAATATATATACTTTATGGGGTCTCAGACAAATATTTCGAGTAGTTACAAACAGAATGACGAAATTAGTATACCCCCCATCTTATGATGGAGGGTATAAAAACAACTGAAAACGTGTTAAGTGAGGCCGTGCTGAAGTATGTATACCAACCACCAAGGATATAATAATCATGCCATTTTATTATAACTCCACTAGTATATTCATAGTTATAACTAACTAGCTGAGCCGGGCCCGCTCCGCTGCGCCTTCTTTTACTTTACTTTATATGTAACAAAAGTTTCCTTGGAATATTTATTTTCGACAATTAAAGAACTTTTAGTGAAGTACAATGCTACGAGTATAATATATCGCTTGACTAATTGTTTAACAATATAAGTGCCTTTGTCCGAAACCCTTTTGATCTTTATTGGTCTACGAATTTAAGTTTGGATATAAGGCGTACTCCATTCTTAAAATTCTTTATTTCAGCCTGATATTCTCATGGTATCCGATTTAGGGGTGTCTTCGGGGGTGAGGTGAAAAAAGTTTACCCTTTGTGGGGGTGTTTTGGGAAAGGAGTGATGCCCTAAATACATGGTCCTAAATTTGGATATCAAATTCGTATTCTACTCCCAAATACCTCTATTTGAGCCCCATTTTGCGATGGTCACTAAAAAATTGCTGCTTGTGGGGTATTTTGGGAAATCGGTAGACCCCCAGAAATATGGTCCGGAATTTTAATCTCCATATTGACATGGTCGGTAAATATGGCCGATTTAGGTGTGTTTTGCGGATTTGGGTGGTCGCCCAAACACTAAGCCCGGAAAATATTTCAGCAACGTGCTCTATTCTCATATATATATGTATATATATATATATATATATATATATATATATATATATATACAGGGTGGCTGATGAATATTGCTACAATGATGAATATTGCTACATTTTTTTTTCGGTGTATGGAATACATTTTTCTTTTATTCATGTTAAATTAAATTATTAAATTAATTATTAAATTATTATTAATTAAATTAATTAATTAATTAATTAAATTAATTATTAAATTATTATTATTAAATAGAAAAAAAGTTATTACATTTTTTTTTGGTAGCGGCTTTCATCAGCCACCCTGTATATATATATATATATATATATATATATATATGTATATATATATATATATATATATATATATATATATGTATATATATATATATATATATATATATATATATATATATATATATATATATATATATATATATATATATATATATATATAAATATATTGGGTTCATTTATTTGAACCCAATAATATTGGCATTGGCCTACAATTTGGACACATTCTGTTTCTTTTTCAAATCTCATTTAAAGATTTGAGATTTGAAAAAGAATTTTGTGTCCAAATTTTAGGCCAATGCCAATATTGGGTTCACATAAATGATATATATATATATATATTTATCATATATATATATATATATATATTATTTATTTGAACCCAATATTGGCATTGGCCTAAAATTTGGACACAAAATTCTTTTTCAAATCTCATTTAAACTCCTTATTGCAAAAGTCAGCAAATATGTCTGGTTTGGGGTATTGGCCCTAAAAACTTTAAATAGTTCCACTCTCTTTACGACCCAAATTGTCTTGGTGAGCAAATACGTCCAATTTGGGAGTTGTTATGGTGGTGGCACGACCCCCTAGACAGGTGATCCCTAATTTTGATATCAAATACGTGGTCTACTCCCAAATACCTTTAATTTGAGCCCCATATTTCCATAGTCCGCAAACTTGACCGGCTTGGGGGGTATTTTGGGGGATGGGCGGCCACTCAGTGAGTTGGCCTTGAAAATATTGGGTTGCCCAAAAAGTAATTGCGGATTTTGTAAAAGAAAGTAAATGCATTTTTAATAAAGCTTAGAATGAACTTTAATCAAATATACTTTTTTACACTTTTTTTCTAAAGCAAGCTAAAAGAAACAGCTGATAACTGACAGAAGAAAGAATGCTATTACAGAGTCACAAGCTGTGAAAAAATTTGTCAACGCCGACTTTATGAAAAATCCGCAATTACTTTTTGGGCAACCCAATATATGTCGGATTCGTGTTCCACTCTAAAAACCCTCTTATTTGAGCCTCATCTTGCAAAAGTCAGCAAATACTTACTATTTGGGTGGTGTTGTGGGGGTTGGTTGTGGGTTGGCCCCATAGACACTTTTCCCAAATATTGATATCAGTTTCGAGCTTTACTCGAAAAGTCCTTTCATTTGAGCCCCATATGGCTATGGTCGTAATTTTGTCCCCTTTGGGGATGTTTTTGGGGAGAGGCGGCCCCCCAAACACTTGGTCCCATATTTGGATATCAGATTCTAATTCTACACTCAAATACCTTTTATTTAAACCCCATATTCCCATGGTCAGTAAATAAGTCCAGTTTGGGGGGTGTTTTGGGGAAGGGGATGACCCCCAGAGACCTGGTCCCACATTTGGATATCAGATTCGTATTCTATTCGCAAATACCTTTCATTTGAGTACCATATTGCCATGATCGGTAAATATGTCCGATTTAAAGGTGTTTTGGGGGTTGGGTGGTGTTGTGGGGGTGGGCTGGCCCCATAGACACTTTTCCCGAATATTGATATCAGATTTGTGCTTTACTCCCAAAGACCTTTCATTTGAGCCCCATGTGGATATGGTCGTAAATGTATCCCTTTGGGGGAGGTTTTTGGGGAGAGGCGGCCCTCCAAATCTGAACCGATCTAGGCCAAATTAACGAAGGAAGTCGAAGGGCCTAATACAACTCACTGTCCCGAATTTCAGCTAAATCAGGTGATAAATGTGGCTTTTATGGGCCTAAGACCGTAAATCGGAGGATCGGTCTATATGGCAGCTATATCCAAATCTGGACCGAACTGAGCCAAATTAAAGAAGGATGTCGAAGGGCGTAAGATCTGCCGATTTAGGGCTTTTATGGGCCTAAGACCCTAAATCGGCGGATCGGTCTATATGGGGGCTATATCAGATATATTCCGATATAGCCCATCTTCAAACTTAACCTGCTTATGGACGAAAAAATAATCTGTTCAAAGTTTCAGCTCAATATCTCTGTTTTTAAAGATTGTAGCGTGATTTCAACAGACAGACGGTCGGACATGTCTAGATCGTCTTAGATTTTTACGCTGATCAAGAAGATATATACTTTATAGAGTCAGAAATGGATACTTCGATGTGTTGCTAACGGAATGACAAAATGATTATACCCCCATATAAAAAAAGACTAAATGATGACTATTTAATAGGTAGTCATGTGGTATGAATAGTCATTCATAGACAACCACCATATCATATGATCCACTCTAAGCGAGTAGCACTGACATTTAAATTAGCGTCATCTGGCAGTCTTCAACTGAAATTGTTTGACATAATTGGATTTAGTTGATCCAATTAAAAACATGCCAACATGAACAGAGTGAGGGCAGAGTGGTAAAAATTAATCATCAGCATGTATCTTTGTTATGCCAACCTATCGGTCCTTTGAATAAAGAAAAATAAAATATAAAAATATAGGAAGGATCTAAAAGCAAAAAATTTGGTATAAAATTCTCGGGTGGGATATCTAGGTGAGCCGCCCACTCCCAAAACACGGCAAACGGATTTATAGACCAACCGCAACAGTATGGGACTCAATTTAAAGGTACTTGAGAGTAGAAAACGAATCTGATATCCAATTGCGGAACTAAATGTTTCTTGGAAACTCCACCACTATAAAACTCTCTAAAATCGGACATATTTACCGATCATGGCAATATGGATCTTAAATGAAAGGTCTTAGGGAATAGAGGACGAAATTGACTTTCACTCTTAGGACCAAGTCTCTGGGGGTCCACCACACCCCAAGAAGAAATTTTACTGACCATTGCAATGTGGGGTTTAAATAAGAGGAATACATTTTCAGCTACAATTACGCAGAAATTTTGTGTACTTCTCTCCAACATAGCATAATCGGGCGCAGAAGAGCGGGCCGGGCTCAGCTAAGATATATCCCAAAACTTTGTACAATGCTTCGACGACTTCCATAATATCCGTAAAGTTTCCTCGGAATCAATTCAGATTTAGATATAGCTCTCATATATCTTCGTCCGATTTGCGACAAATTCCGATAAAAGTGGTCATTTGTTATCCGATTTACTCGAAGTTCGGCATGGAAGATTTTCTTATGACTCGCGGTGGTTTCATAGAAATCGATTAAGATTTCCTGCCATAATATATCGCCCGATTTTCACATTTATGGTCACTGCAAGTGCATTTATTGACCAATCTTAGCATGAAATCGTTTCAGATTTAGATATAGCTCCCATATATATGTTCGTCAGATTTGGACTAATATTGCAGTAAAGTGCTCAGTACTTGGGCTTGATGTTGGAAGTGATAATACAAGTTTTTGTACCATATTTTAAGACAAATTGGATGATAAATTAGGCTTCTAGGGGCTCAAGAAATCAAATCCGGTGATCGGTTTATATAGGGGCTATATCCAAATCTGAACCGTTATGACCCATTTGCAATCCCCAACGACCTACATCAATAGGAAGTGCCTGTGCAAAATAGCATGCGGCTAGGTTAACGCGTTCGACCGCTATCGAGACTTCGACAGACGGACATGGCTAAATCGACTCAGAATGTTGAGACGATCCAGAATATATGTATTTTATGAGGTCGCAGATCAATATTTTGAGGTGTTACAAACGGAATGACTAGATTAGTATTCCCCCATTCTATGGTGGTGGGTATAAAATCAAGTAAAAGGCATTAAGTTCGGCCGGGCATTGGGGTATATATGTATGGGTATCCATACATATATACCCACCTCGGGTGTATATGTTTACCAACTTTAGTCATAATTCGGTGAAAATTGCATTATTGATGCTCGCAAATATAAACTGATTTTGGCCAAATTCGGCTCCGACATTGAGTGGTCTAATAAATACAAGACACTGTTCAATTTTGGTTCAATACTAGTCTATTTTGCATCTATTGTACATCCAAATATAGACCAATGAGACCCATACGGACACGGACAAATGTCAGCAAAATTCCAATATAAATGCGCCTTTTATGGAGCCAAGGCGTTGAATCTAGTGATCAGCGGCCATATCCAAATCTGGACCGATCTAGGCCTTTTTCAAGAATGATATCGATTAGCCAACGACCTCAAATTGAGGGATCAGACCATATGGCATATATATCCAAATCTGGACCAATCTGGGCCAAATTGAAATAGATGTCGAAGAGCCAAACAGATTCCACTGTCCCACATTTCAAATCGGACGATAAATGCGCCTTTTATGGGCCCAAGGCCTTATACAAAGAGATCGATCTATATGGCAGCTATATCCAAATCTGGATCGATCAAAGCCAAACTGAACAAGTAAAAGCGTGCTAAGTTCGGCCGGGCCGAATCTTATATACCCTCCACCATGGATCGCATTTGTCGAGTTCTTTTCCCGGCATGTCTTCTTAGGCAAAAAAGGATATAAGAAAAGATTTGCTCTGCTATTAGAGCGATATCAAGATATGTTCCGGATTGGACCACAATTAAATTATATGTTGTTGACCTGTGTAAAATGTCATCCAATTTGAATAAGAATTGCGCCCTTTGGGGGCTCAAGAAGTTAAATAGAGAGATCGATTTATATGGGAGCTGTATCAGGCTATAATAAACACGTATGTTGACCATAATAAATACGTATGTTGATGGTCAGACCATAATAAACACGTATGTTGATGGTCATGAGAGGATCCGTCGTGCAAAATTTCATTCCAATCGGATAAGAATTGCGCACTCTAGGGGCTCAAGAAGTCAAGACCCAAGATCGATTTATATGGCAGCTATATCAGGTTATCAACCGATTTAACCATACTTGGCACAATTGTTGGATATCATAACATAACACGTCGTGCAAAATTTCATTCCAATCTGATAAGAATTGCGCCCTCCAGTGGCCCAAGAAGTCAACACCCAAGATCGGTTTATATGGCTGCTATATCAAAACATGGACCGATATGGCCCATTTGCAATACCAACCGACCTACCCTAATAAGAAGTATTTGTGCAAAATTTCAAGCTTCTAGCTTTACTCTTTCGGAAGTTAGCGTGCTTTCGACAGACAGACGGACGGACGAACAGACGGACGGACATGGGTAGATCGACATAAAATGTCGCGACGATCAAGAATATATATACTTTATGGGGTCTCAGACGAATATTTCGAGTAGTTACAAACAGAATGACGAAATTAGTATACCCCCCATCCTATGGTGGAGGGTATAAAAAGGATGTCGAGTGGCCTAACACAACTCACTGTCTCAAATTTCAGCAAAATAAGATAACAAGTGTGGTTTTAATGGGCATAAGACCTTAAATCGGCAGATCGGTCTATATGTTGTCGAAATGACAAAATGAATATACCCCTATCCTTCTGTGGTGTGTAAAAACAAACAAGTAAGAGCGTGCTAATTTCGGTCTGGCCGAATCTTGTATACCCTCCACCATGGATAGTATTCGTCGAGTTCTTAGCGCGGTATCTCTTAGTAGGCAAACAAAGAATAATTGAAAAAAATTGTTATGCTATTGGTCCGATTCGGACCATAAGAAAATTTTATGTTGAAGATCATTGTAGTAGTCATTGGGTAATATTTCAGTCCGTTCGGATAAGAATTGCGCCTTGTAAGGGCTCAAGAAGCATATTCGGGAGATCGGTTTTTATGGGAGCTGTATCAGGCTATAGATCGATAAAGACCATGTTGAACACATATGTTGAAGGCCGTTGTACAAAATTTCTGCCAAATCGGACAGGAATTGCGCCCTCTAGTGGTTTAAGAAGTCAAAATCCAAGATTTATATGGCAGCTATATCAGGTTGTAGAGCGATTTGATCCATATTTGGCATAGTTATTGGAAGTCATAACAAACAACTTGATAAGAACTTCGCTCTGCAGGCTATAGACCGAATAACCACATTTGGCACAGTTGTTGGAAGTCACAACAAACAACTTCATGCAAAACTTCAGCCAAATCGGATGAGAATTGCGTCCTCTATTGGCTCAAGAAGTCAAGACCCAAGATCGGTATACATGGCAGCTATATCAGGTTATGAACCGATTTGAACCATACTTAGCACATTTGTTGAAAATGATACCAGAACACCACGTGCAAAATCTCAGCCAAATCGGATTACAGTTTCTTCTTCCTTTTCAGGGGTAGGAGGAATAGTCGTGCGGAATGGGTGCCGAAATGCATCCCAATCCGCCTTTCTTCTGTTTAGCCTAGGGACCACTTTTTCGGTATTTTCTCCAAACATAAACTTATATAACGATGATCAGAGAAACTGGAGCCATCCAACACTTCCCAGTCACATGTCCTTCTGCTGATATTCTATGATACAAAGGTAACATTTAATACCGTCTACCTGTTCCTGGTAATAATGCTCGGTTTATTTCTTTTATTACAAATCGCCATATTGCAGCTTATAGTGCACCCTTTGGTTGCTATCTGAACCATATGTGGTGATGGACATTAGCATCACTTTTCACAATGAAACCCTTTTTCCTGCAGAAGCGTTTTTAGCAAGCAACTTAAGGGTTAAATAGTGTGCCTTCTATAGGGAAGACAGTCAGTAATCAGTCTAATTCATTTCATAGCTGGCTTTTACTGAATCTTCAGTGCTTAGGGACGGAAGAAGAAAATTTAAATTTTTTTTAATTTAGACTACTCTTTGCAAAAACATAGGCTCTATGTCTCCCATTCCCTGTACCCTTGAGTAGTTTAAATCCAGGAATTGTTAGTACACAAACCCTTCCTTCACACACCCATGCTTCTTGGATGAGAAAAACGTCAAATGTCCTGCCATCACAAGGACTTTTAGCGCCGCCGAAGCGGCCTTACAATGGTGGAGATTTATTTGCAGAAACTACATAATAGTCAGGATTCTGGATTTTTATAACTGTTGCCTTAGCCTGGTTGTCAGAGTCCGTCAGGCGTTCGATCTTGTCATGTTGAGTTTCCTTACGCATCCAGAAGTATTTGCCTCACCAATCATATAGTCGGTGGTTGAAAGAATGGGATTAAAGTCCCTTAGTCTCCCAAGTATGGATTTAGGGTACCCTTGATATCCATGCGTGTGCCAGTGGTCGAGAAACAATATCTTTATTTTTGGCTAAATCCAATCCTGATCTCACCCCGAAAGCAATTAATTTTTATCTGCCCCGATACCAGCCTGCATCACCACAAACTGGAGGAGGTCCTGGCAATTCTGCAAGGACATCGGAGTATACGGATGGCAGTCCATTGATTATCCCACTCCAATTATTCCTGGATATGCAGCCCGGGGAGAAGCCCCGCCTTCTACTACCATCAACAATCTGTCCATAGAGACATCAGAAAATTTTCATGGACCATTATTACTACAGTTCCTCTTAGTTCTTTAGGGGATGGGATGCGCTCCAAGTGACCGCAGCCTTTTGGTTGATTGCTGTGCCGTTTCCGACTCTAGACGTATATGCTTTGGGGTAGCGAATCTCCGATAACAATAAAGAGAGCCTCTTGCCTTATGGTGAGAGATTTAGGATCATTCGCAACCAGCCTCTCAATAAACCATAGAGCAATGCGCCTCAAAGGGCGTATTGGTTTGCAAGGGAAGGCCGATGGCCTAGGCAAATTATAGGGTGCTGAAAATATAATAGGTTCGGTCTTGTCCTCAAGACTCGAACCTGGTGTCTTCGCCTAAAGCCCCCGCAGACCAGTCGTTTTTCGGCTAGTGGAGCCTGGCGCAGCCGCTCCACCAGTAGAGGTCTTAATAGCAGAGATGCTACGGCCTCATACCACCACCGCAGCTGTTGGGTCTTTGTTGTTCCACTGGAAACAGACGCAGATCACAGACTCAAGGATAGCACTGTCATAGCTATCCTTGAGTGACTTAACACCTATTCCGAAACTAACTATTTATTACGAGTTGCAGAATATTCTTGCGGAGCGAAATAACAAAATACCCTTTCAAACAAGATTCTATCTCATTGATAACGGATCTAGGTTTTTATACCGAACGGCATGTCGACACTTCTTCTTAGAGAACTTTTTGCTTGGCTGGATAATTCATTATTTCACCATTATAAGGTACAAGTAGAACTGATAAATTCATACCTCTAAAAGGTACTTAATGCAAACCTTACCGCAATAAGTGAACAAAAAAGCCAGAGTTATTTCTGAAACTTGTACATACAATATTTTTCGGTTTATATCAGCATACCAAAGATCTGCTTTAGTCCAACAGCAGGAAATCCGTACAACATGAAAGCCGCAGTGGTTTTTTCAAACACTGCACATTATGTGTGGATTATCAATTTATTTTGTTAACATTTCTAGCAGAATCTTCCGTAGTGGATAATCACGATTCGGTCCGCCAAAGAAGCACATTTTTTACTTATTTTTATCCAGCACACGTCACTTTTTCCATCAGATGTATGCTCCTTTTCTTGCATTTGGTTAAATAAATGTTTGTTTTACTATTTTCGTGTTCGAGAATATTTGAACTGATGCCATTGTCCATGGTGTTCTGTTTTAATTCAATCGCCATATCAAGCGGAAATATACCAAAAGCAATGGAGTTGTTCCCCATAATAAAAATGTTAAATTTAAAGTTAAAGGAAGGCACTAAAAACTACTAACCAACCAGCCAAGCTTTATATTGTAGCAAAAAGGAGCCAGGAGTCATCAACGCTACACTATACCCAAAAATGCTTCCACAGTCACAAACACAGCATTTACGTTTAACTCAGCATACATTTAGCCCATAGCAAAATAAAATGAACAAATATATATTCATGACATAGCAAATTAAATATATTTTAAATGCAATATTTCTCGGAATTGCATATATTTGAGCTTTGAAAATGTAATGAAAAATGCATCCTAACTGTGGTTGTAATACTTTAATTACATATTATGTTATGTTTGCTCTGTAATAAAACTCGCAACGCATAGAGTAGCTGTCACCAATATACATAGATTTGTCGGGGTTTGTCGCCCATGAGTGCACTACAAATCTGCCTTTTGGTTAGGTTAGGTTTAAGTGGCAGTCTGCTGTCAGACTCGCTTCGAATTTTTGGTCCATTGATGCTTTCTAGTTCCTACCATTGAACCATCTAGATCGCTTTTAAATGTCCCACAAATACTCAGATTCGCCAACAGAGATATGTCAAAGAAATGAGATCCTAAAATGGAAAACCTTGTCCCTGCAAGTGCGGGACAGGCACACAGCACACAGTTGTTCTATAGTCTCATCAGTAGCAGTAGACCACTTCGAGTCAAGATTAGGCCACATAATTTGGGAGTGTTCATTACCCCCCTTTATGACCATCTGTCGTTCGTTGCGCCTCGGGCCTGATCCTGAAGACTTATTTTTAAGTCACAAGAGGCTTAGACACAAATTCCTGTCCCGCAAGCTTGTCTGCTCTACGATTCCCTGGGATTGCTATAGAATTGAAAAAAAAAAAAATGTTACAGAGCCTTGTTCAGCATAAATGCTTATGAACATGGACATCTTCTTATATATAAAAATCAATTTGTGTTTGTTTGTTTGCATGTTTGTGTGTTCCTTATAGACTCAGAAACGGCTGAACCAATTTTCTTGAAATGTTCACAGATGGTGCATAATGATCCCTTGGTGAAAATAGGGTACTACATTTTTTGATATCTGAAGGGGTGGCGGACCCTCCCCCTTACCCTAATCTTCAGAAACGCCAGATCTCGGAGATGGGTGGTGCGATTTAAGCGAAATTTTGTGTGCTACCATATAGAACCCTAAAAATAAAGTATCCAAATTTCGGATGAGGTACCTAGGGGGGCCGCCCCACCCTAAAGCCTACCAAACACATCTTTAGACCAATCACGACAATATAAGACTCAAATGAAAGGTATTTAGGATAAAAAAACGTATCTGATATTCAATTGTCGGACCAAGTGTGAGGGGGACCACTCCAAGCCCCAAAACACCCTTAATTGGACATATTTACTGACCATGGCAATATGGGACTCAAATGAAAGGTATTTGCGAGTAGAATACGAATCTGATATCCAAATGTGGGACCACGTTTCTGGGGGTCCATCCCTTCCCCAAAACACCTCCCAAAAAGGGCTTATTTACTGACCATGGGAATATGGGGTTTAATGAAAAGTTATTTGAGTGAAGAATTCGAATCTGATATCCCAATATGAGACCAAGTGTATGGGGGCCCGACTCACACCAAAAACCTCCCCCACAACGGACACATTTACGACCATAGCCACCGCAAAATGGGGCTCAAATAAAGGTATTTGGGAGTAGAATCCGAATTTGATATCCAAATTTAGGACCCTGTATTTAGGGCATCACCCCTTCCCCAAAACATCCCCCTAAGGATAAAAATTTTTCGACCATGCCAATATGTGGCTCAAATGAAAGGTATTTGAGATTAGAAAACGAATCTTCGGGCCATGGCAATACGGGGTTTAAATAAATGGTTTTTGAAAGAAGAGCACGATGTTGATATTTTTTCAGGGCCAAGTGCCTGGGGGACCACCTCACCCCTAAATCAGATATCATGAGAGTAGCGGGCTTAAATAAAGTATTTTAAGAATGGAGTACTCCTTACATCCAAACTTAAACTAGTAGACCAATAAAGATCATATGGGTTTCAGATAAAGGCACTTATATTGTTATACAATTAGTCATGCGATATACTATATTCGTGGCATGGTATTTCACTAAAAGTTCTTTAATAGTCGAAAATAAATATTCCAAGGAAACTTTTGTTCCATATAAAGTAAAAGAAGGCGCAGCGGAACGGGCCCGGGTCAGCTAGTATTGTATATAGAGAAGATGGTTGGCGGGAATATTAATCAATAATAACAAGTAAAAGCGTACTTTTATTTCCATAAAATTTTATGCAAACAAATTGAAAAAATTAGGCAATTATAATCGTTAAATATTAAAAAAAAAAATAAGTTTTGACCAATTTTTACGACGAGCCATCTACTTCTGCTTTATTAAAATCGATCGAAAATCCGTGTTTGATGGAAAATATGTCCGGTAAAACTTGCATGCAACTTGGTATATATTCCTATAATTTGCATAATGTCTATATAAGTCCTAAAGTTTTCCTAATTTATTGAAGATATAATAAGAAAAGGTGGTAAAACTAGATATTACAAATAAGAAGAGATTTTCACGTTATTGCAGTTGTAAACTTGTTTCTTTCTTTGCCCACTAATTTTTACTCGTAAGATGAAATAAATAAATAATTGATATCAAATGACTTAGCGACAATTGTAAGTTTAATACTAAACTTGACCCCATAGATAAAAGATTGCCGACTAATATTATTAAGGAGGGTATTAAGATCGTTTTATTGTAAAACGGTTTTTTGGAGAAAAATCAACAACTCAAAAAATTAAATTTAAAATTTTTTAAATTTAATTTTTTACGATCAAAGCCTAGAGAACTTATAAATTTCAACCACAAACAACGCTGCTGGCTATTGACTGATAGATTTCGATCATAACTCACTATGAGCTCCGTATCAATTGCCTTAAATACTGTTTCGTGAATTATGAAAATCCAAACAAAAAATGGGATTTTTTCACTTAAAACTATTATTTTAAAATGTAATCGTCTTAGATTTTTACGCTGATCAAGAATATATACTTTATAGAGTTGCAAATGGATATTTCGATGTGTTGCAAACGGAATGACAAAATGAATATACCCCCATCCTTCGGTGGTGGGTATAACAAAATATTTCAAAATATTTATGCAAAATGTAGCATCGCAAAATGCATTGAGCAGGCACAAACAAATTTTATTGAAATTTTGGCTTTATAAAATAACTAGCTGACCCGGGCCCGCTCCGCTGCGCTTTCTTTTACTTTATATGGAACAAAAGTTTCCTTGGAATATTTATTTTCGACAATTAAAGATCTTTTAGTGAAATACCATGCAACGAAAATAGTATATCGCTTGACTAACAGTTTAACAATATAAGTGCCTTTATCTGAAACCCATATGATCTTTATTGGTCTACGAGTTTAAGTTTGGATGCAAGGTGTACTCCATTCTTAAAATACTTCACTTCAGCCCGATATTCTCATGATATCTGATTTGGTGGTGTTTTCGGGGGAGAGGTGGTCCCCCAGATACTTGGTTCTGAAAAAAATTCAGCATCGTGCTCTTGTCTCAAATACCATTTTATTTAAACCCCATAAAAAAAGAGTTTGTAGGATGAGGCGTCCCCCAAACACATGGCCCTAAAACTTGTATTCCACTCGCAAATACCTTTCATTTAAGCCCCACATTGTCATGGTCGGTAAATATATCCGATTTAGGGGTGTTTTGGGGCTTGAGGTGGTCCCCCTAGCACTTAGTCTAACAATTGGATATCAGATATGTTTTCTTATCCTAAATACCTTTCATTTGAGTCCCATATTGTCGTGATTGGTCAAAATATATGTTTAGTAGGTTTCAGGGTGGGACGGCCCCCCTAGGTACCCCATCCGAAATTTGGATACCAAATTTTTATTTTGAGGGTACTATATAATAGCACACAAAATTTGGCTTAAATCGCACCACCCATCTCCGAGATCTGGCGTTTCTGAAGATTAGGGTAAGGGGGAGGGTCCGCCCCCCCTTCAGATATCACCACGGGGTCATTATGCACCATCTGTGAAAATTTCAAGAAAATCGGTTCAGCCGTTTCTGAGTCTATAAGGTACACACAAACATACAAACAAACACAAATTGATTTTTATACAATATATAAAATTTCGAGGTAGGCTAGGCAAAAGTTTGTCTTTAGAAAATTTTTCACTGAAACATAGTCTTTAGAAACCAAACATTAAATTGTAGTATTTAGAAAAATTTTTATTTCATATTGTCTTTAGGAAAAATAGTAATGAAATTTTGTCTTAAAGACGTCCCTGGCTTTCATATTTTAGCAGCATCCATGATTGTGGGTTCCCAAGTTTCGGCCCGACCGAACTTAACACGCTTTTACTTGTTTATGCCCACCACCATAGTCAAATCGGGAGATCGGTTTGGGGGTATACTAATATAGTCATTCCGTTTGTAACACCTTGAAATATACATAGAGTTGATCTAGCCATGTCCATCCGTCCGCCCTCCCCTCTATCGAAACACGAAAGCAGTCGAACGCATAAAGCTAGCCGCTTGAAATTTCGCACAAAAACTATGTATTGATGTAAGTTGGGGATTGCAAATGGGTCATATTCGTTCAGATTTGGATATAGCTCCTATATAAACCGATCTCTTCCGATTTGACTACTTGAGTCCTAGGAAGCCGCAATTTTTGTCCGATCTGGCTGAAATTTTGCAAAAAGTGTTCTGTTATGACTTCCACCAACTGCACCTAGTGCGGTCGGAATCGGTCTATAACCTGATATAGCTCCTTACAATCCGTAGTTTTTATCCGATTTGTCTTAAATTTTGCATGCGGTGCTCTATTGCGATTTCCAACAGCTGTGCTAAATACGGTTTAAATTAGTCTATAACCTGATATAGCTCCCATGTAAATCGTTCTCTCGATCATCGTTATTCGGTTCCTAGAAGCTTTAATTTTTATACCCACCACCGAAGGATGGAGGTATATTCATTTTGTCATTCCGTTTGCAACACATCGAAATATCCATTTCCGACCCTATAAAGTAAAAATCTAAGACGATCTGGACATGTCCGTCCGTCTGTCTGTTGAAATCACGCTACAGTCTATAAAAATAGAGGTATTGAGCTGAAACTTTGCACAGATTCTTTTTTGTCCATAAGCAGGTTAAATTCGAAGATGGGCTATATCGTACTATATCTTGATATAGCCCCCATATAGACCGATCTTCCGAATTAGGGTCTGAGGCCAATAAAAGCCACATTTATTATCCGATTTTGCTGAAATTTGGGACTATAAATTATGTTAGGTCCTCCGACACCCTTCGTCAATTTGGCCCAGATCGGTCCAGATTTGACAGATTTGAAACAAAGAGTTGTGTTAGGCCCTTCGAATTCCTTCGTTTAATTGGCCCAGATCGGTTCAGATTTGGATATAATTGCCATATAGACCGATCCGCTGATTTTGGGTGTTAGGCAGATTAAAGGTTCATTTATTGTTCGATTTTGCCAAAATTTGGGACAGTGAGTTGTGTTAGGCCCTTCGACATCCTTCCTCAATTTGGTCCAGATCGGTTCATATTTGGATATAGCTGCCATATAGACCGATCCTCCGATTTAGGGTCTCAGGCCCATAAAAGCCCCATTTATTATCCGATTTTGCAGAAATTTGGGACAGTGAGTTGCGTTAGGACCTTCGTCATCCGTCTTCAATTTGACTCTGATCGGATCAGATTTGGATATAGCTGCCATATAGACCGATCCCTCGACTTAAGGTTTTGCGCCCATAAAAGGCGCATTTATTTTCCGATATCGCCGAAATTTGGGACATTGAGCTATGTTAAGCACCTTGACATACTTCTGCAATATGGCACAGATCGGTTCAGATTTGGATGTAGCTGCCATATAGACCGATCTTTTGGTTTTAGGTGTTGGGGCCATAAAAAGCGCATTTATTGTCCGATGTCGCCGAAATTTGGGACAGTGAATTTTGTTAGGCCCTTCGACATCCTTCTTCAATTTGACTCAGATCGGTCCAGATTTGGATATAGCTGCCATATAGACCGATCTCTTGATTTAATGTTTTGGGCCCAAAATGCGCATTTTATTGTCCGATGTGCCGAAATTTGGGACAGAGAGTTAAGTCCGTCCAAATATTTCTGCAATTTGGTCTAGATTGATCAAGATTTACATATAGCTGCCATATAGACCGATATCTTGATTTAAAGTCTTGACCCCAAGAAAGGCGCATTTATAATCCGATTTAACTGAAATTAAACACAGTGACTTATGTTAGGCTTTTCGACATCCATATTGTATACGGTTCAGATCGGTTTACTTTTTTATATAGCTACTCAAATATTTTTTTATACACAATTGAACAATGACTTATACTTATTAGTATTTGGTCCAAATCGCAACATATTTCAATATAACTGTTATGGGACATAAGGTATGCAATTTTCACCGGATTTTGATGGAAGGTGGTTTACATCATATATACCCGAGGTGGTGGGTATCCAAAGTTCGGCCCGGCCGAACTTAACGCCTTTTTACTTGTTGGTTCTGGTTTGACAGAAGTTTGGTATGTAGAATAAAATTATGCCATTCAACTAAATTTATCTTGTATAAATTTTTAGCTGAATCCATGGTGGTGGGTTTCCAAAATTCGGCCCGCCCGAACTTAGCACGCTTTTACCTGTTAACGCGGGAGTCTTGTCGCTCAGATATTCCAACGCATATGAACATATGCAAGTCAAATGATATGCAAACCTTATCTTTAAGATAAGGCCCAGAGGTGAAAATCGGGCATTGAACTTCGATGTGTAATGCTTGGCTTTGATGTCAGTGGGGCTAATGGTAGTCGAAGGCAACTTTCTTATCTGGTTACTGTGGCATCACAGTGGTCTAAAATGTCTAATTTAATCTGATTAGACATATCATTAGTTCAAAATTAATAAAAAGACGGGTTACTGAGATATTGTAAAGCAGATTAATTAATGTCTTAAGAAATGCAAACAGCTTTTTTAAAATGGGTCCCAAAGTTCAAGTTCGGAAATTGAACTTGTTTTTACTAGGCTTGGCTTAAATGTTGAAGTGTCAAACTTTTCCAAAGCGTCCTTAATTAGATGACAACTACACATTCTGTTTCCACAAGACTCCATATAGATTGGTGTATATTTGGCCTATGCCCAAATCAAGTTCCCACACCAAATATTTACACACAGCAAGGATCTCCCGACCTTGCCTCAGTATATGAAGAACACTTGCAAAGATAACTTAACATTAAGTTAATTTGAATTGATTTCATTTAACTGAAGATTATTCGGCAAGCCATATTAAGACTCATTTTTGATATATTTTTGGTCGATTTTAGTATTTTTTGAACTTTTCCATATGATTTTGTTTAACTATGTGAATTCGACCTAAAGCCCACACCCTAAAACTTGTTCACGTTTTGCCTAAAACTTTCGAAGAAAAGAGTTAAGGGGTATATAACCAAAATGCGAACATGCATCTTATGCAATCAGGTTCTTAGTTCCTTGATATGATGACTCCTGTTTTTTTTTTTCATGTCCAAGAAAACGCAGTTGGCAAAGAAGAAGGAAGCAGAAATGAAACAAACAAACAAGGAACACGTTGAGAGAGCGCACGTAATGAAGTGCGCTCGTTTGGAAATGTCGCAGCCAAAGTAGACAGACAATAGGACGAAGCAGCGGGCGGATGGACGGACCTGAAACGTTTACACAGGAAAACCGGCGAATGGTGGAGTATATGATAGTGGGGCATATCAAGAACAGACAAACTGTTATGTTGAAATTTACAACATTTGTAACATTTGATTTTATTTTTTCGTCCTTTTTTGCCAGTCCTTGCCTTTGCCAACGTCATCAACATTTCGTCTACTTCAGCTTGAAAGGAAGTTAAAAATTATACGGAAAAAGTGGTGATATCTTGATGGAAAAATGAAGCAATTTTTGTATATATTTTTGGATGTTTGTCGTTGGTTACACCCGTGTGTGTCCTTGTGTCCCAAACTGAATTTTCGGAATCAAATACAAGTAAATGCATTTAGGCCTATTGTCTGGCCTGGCAGGAGCTCTCCTATATACGGAAGGGTATTTTTGTGGAAGTTTTGTAATTCAGGGTGACATTTTGGTGATTTAAATGCAAATGTTGGAAAATGTTTAAAGTAATAAAATTGTCTGGAATTCTGTTTGCCACCAACGAACAAGGAGACAAGAAAAAAATTGTTTTTCGACTAAGCAATAAATATATAAGTTTATATTGGTAGTATTTAACGTCTGATTAAAGTTTTAATGTGTTAGATGATCCAAAACCGAAATCGACTTCCATAAACCACACACCAATCGTAGTAATCTAGGTGTGGTGAGGCATATGAGATTTAAAGCTATGCTTTTATTTGGGAAAACAAGGTAATATATGTTGAAGCACGTATTTTTCGTTGACATATAATATTTGAGTTGCTTGCGAAATATCTTGCAATTCAATGCCACCTATCTATGTAGCAATCGAATAAATCGGTATGTCAAAAGGCAATGAATACGGATTACAATTATCACAAAACATGCAAGTTTATCGAAACAAATGTGTAATTACTCGCAATCTTTTTTCAGAAGTGACATAGTTATAATACCACCAACCCTAAGAAATGAGCACAATGCTATATTTACGTCCACGGCAATTATAGGTACATACATATGTAAGTGCGGGCGGTACCATTACTTTATGGATTTGAAATGAATTTTTTTCTGTTTCCTTTTGACAGCCTTAAGGCAAAGAAACTCTTGTCTAAGTTTAGAAACTCCGCAATTTTTATTGATACTATTAGAAAAAGGAATTTCTTCATAGCCACCATATTTTCAATTGTAACTTGTAGCGACGCCGTTTTGCATTTTTTGTGACTGAATATTCCCCAGCTAAGAGGTTGTTTTTTCCATGAGTAAATCCAGGTGTAGGCAATTTGCCAAAAAAAGAAGCCGGGACTAAAGCAAAAACATATGGTCTAAGTACATTGGCTCAATGCTCAATAATGAAAAATAACCCCTAAAACTCTATTGCAAATGTACCTGTACACATATCATTAGGAACATCGGATCCCTATCACTTATAGTAGTAGTAGTAAATCTTTAGTAAGGTTAAGTTAGGTTAGGTTGAAAAGAGGTTGCGGATATTATTCCGCCCCATGTCAATATGGACCTACACCTATGACAGTATTCGGCTTGCTGTGCGCTCTAAAAACCAAAAAGTAACCTAGAAGAAGAAAATTTATGTTAGGAATTCCGTGCTACTTACAAAATCCTTGATTGTTTTCCATACCACGCCCCTAAGTTGGTTCATGTCTGGTATTGTGCCCCTTCTATGTACCGGTGTTAGTCGCAAAAGCCGGGCAATAACATAGGAAATGCTCCAACTTCTCACCATTTTCCCCACATGCCCTACACATGCTATCACTTGCAGCATTAGTGAGCTCGTAGTCCTATGCATCCCGTTAAGATATCGATAGCTATATTGACCTCCCCCTTCCATCCTTTCAGTAAAAGCTTCATGTTCTCACGATTCGGATCTCACCATAGGATTTTCGCCGTCCTACCGCGCCCTTAGCTAGGCTTCGGGTTAACCAAGTTTATTAACGGCAGTCCTCTGGCCTTCACTGCCAAATCGTCTACTCCTTCATTCCCCTTACTCCGCTATGACCCGGCAACCAAACGAAGCGGATTGTGTCATCCATGCATAGGGCGTTAATCTCCTTCTTATGAACCAAGACTGTTCGTGACCTTACCGTCCTTGAGTTATTGCTCTGATGGCCAGTTATCGCGTTAACACCACACCACCATAACCATTCCGTGATCGCCCGGATCTCCGCCTGCAGGATTGTATTATGGTCATGCAGTCTAAAACAGATCTCAGTGCCAGTGTTCTCAATGTAGACTTCCAGGTCCACTCTGTCCTCTAGCTTTGATCCATCCGCGTAACATGATCTTCCAGATGGCAATACAAGGGTTCCGTCAATCCAAAGCTGTGCCGATGGCAGCAGTGCCTCGCACTCGACTTCAAGGTTCATCTCAGGTATCCGATCGGAAACCTCTTCCCTTCCTTCCAGGTTTCCTATCGTCGCCTTGGTTATACCGCAATGGTATGAGCTGCTCCCATCCTCAATCCATTCTCCCATCGCCTTAAGTCTCATTACCGCCGTGAATGCATCATACTTACTCTGTACGTCAATGGATCGGATATCAAGAATTGTCTCCAATGACCTAGTGGGCATAGTTTTCACAACTTCGCCTATGCCAAGACAACATGTTCTCCGTACCTGTTGTATGGTCCACTTTTCCTTTTCTCCATAGCAGTCCACTAAACTACTGAGGTGTAAGTAAATGTTTGTCTAATCACGCTCCTGTAGAACCATTGGACAATCCTCGGATTCAGGCCCCATTTCGAGCCTTCGGCCCGTCTACACAGTACCCAACATCAGCGAGCCTTCTCAGTTCGCTTCTGAATGTGACACTTCCAATTAAGTTTCCTATCCAAGATCGCTCCTAAGTATGTGTCCCTTGTCAGATATCAAAGTCGTTCTATTGAGGAAAAGCTGTGCGTCAAATTGACCCACCTTGATTTTTCCCGTAAACAGGCAGATTTCAGTCTTCTCTGTCTTAATATTGAGATACCTGGGTTTATCATTCGGCCCTTCTGCATAACTGTTTGGATCTTTAGCTCTTAGAAGTATTATAACATCGTCTTCGTAGCAGGCGGGTTCAAATCCCTCGTCAGTCAGCATCTGTAATTGGTCATTTATGATGGTCACCTACAGTAGTGGCGATAAAATGACCCCGTGGCGTGCCCTGTGCCACTTTCTCCCTTATATTTATGTCATAAGGCCCACAATGTATCCACCTGTTCCTTGGAATATGGTTTATCCAGTCTCTATGGAGGCCACCGTAGCTCAAAGGTTAGAATGTCCGCCTGCGACGATGAACGCCTGGGTTCGAATCCTGGCGAGACCATCAGAAACAATTTCAGCGGTGGTTTTCCCCTCCTAATGCTAGCAACATTTGTGAGGTACTATGCCATGTAAAACTTCGCTCCAAAGAGGTGTCGCACTGCGGCACGCCGTTCGGACTCGGCTATAAAAAGGAGGCCCCTTATCATTGAGCATAAAAACTTGAATCGGACTGCTCTCATTGATATGTGAGAAGTTTACCCCTGTTCCTTAGTGGAATGTCAATGGGCAAAAATTGCAATTTGCTTGGACCCCGGTCCACCCGGTACTGGTCTAAGGATTGGATCAGTGTGTCGGTCCGCACATTGTTAAAAGCCCCCTCGATGTCAATGCATACCGCCATGCATACACGTATGTCAATGTATACGTCTTGGCATCGAAGGATTCTTCAATTTTATGCACAACCTCGTGCAGGACAGTCTCCACCGAACTTCCCTAGACAAAGGCATGCTGTTTGATTTAGATCAGTTCGTTGGATGTCCTACTCTTTATCATGGTATCTACAATACGTTCCATGGTTTTGAGTAGAACGGACGTAAGGCTTTTAGATTTCTAAGCCTTTGGTGTCGCATAACTTGCCTTGCCGGGCTTGGGTATAAACACCACCTTTGCCTCCTGCCCGGCTTTCGGAGTACATGCAAATCCTAGGCACGCTGTGAAAATAGTGGCCAGATGAGGCGCCAGATAAGCTGCCTCTTTCTGTAGTAACGCCGGAAATATTCCATCAGGTCGGGTAACTTAAATTGTATGAAGCTCCTCAAGGCTTCCTTTTCCATAAATTCTGTAATAATAAGCCTTCGATCAACGTCGTTATTCCAAGATTCCGGTGTCTCCGTGAGTTCCGTCGTATCCTGTGGAAAATGCGTTTTTTTTTCAAAAGCATCAATATGTCCTCCGTTATTTCTGCCCTCACTTTCATGTCGTCTTTTAAAGTTTCAGTTTTGACCTGGGTTTTTGAGAGAAACTTTTTCATCTTAGTGGCGTCATTAACGCTATTGACCTGTTTGCACAAAAGCTTTTAGGAGGCACGTTCCGCCGTTCTGGTAATCTTATTCTATTTCTTTAGCCGTGTCTAATACACATCGCAATAAACTTTCGCTTTTTACGACGTGCTGTGTTATAAAGTCTGCGGACCTCTTTCCCAAAATTGCGAATCTCACCGGTTATCAAGGGGTTTTCTTGGGCTGATTTCCTTTATCTACGAGAAATCAGCCCAAGAAAACCCTTGGATGACCAGGAAGTTTCGCAGTATAAAAATAAAAAGATCCGCAAACTCTTTATTTCATTCATGTAATCTTATAAAAATAAAATTCAATTTGTGTTTGGTCCGTATAGACTCAAAAACGGCTGAAACTATTTCATTGAAATTTTCACAGATTATGTAGGTTGGTCTGGAAGGAAATATAGGCTATATAATTTTTTGATATCGGGACCGCTCTTGACAATGTGGGATTCAAATGAAAGGTATTCAAGAGTAGAGTACGAATTTCATAATAAAAGATGGGTCCAAGAACCTGGGGTCCGCTACAGCCCCAAAACCCTTTAAAATAGGTTTATTTGACGATCTTAACAATATGGGACTTTAATGAAAGGTATTCGGGAGTAGATAACGAATATGATCAGGAAGTAGCAATAAGCTTTATAATCTATTGATAATGGAAGGGGGCTGACCCTCCACCGTTACCCCAAAAACACCACCCAAATTCAAAAGTGAACCGATAAGAACAATATGGGTATTAAATAAAAAGAATGCGGGAGTAGATAACGAATCTGGCGTACAAATTCATGTCGAAGTATAGGGGGTCATCCCACCCCCACAAAAACGCCCAAAATCGGCACATCAGCCAATCACGGATATATGGGACTCGGTTTGTTTGTTACGTATAGACTGAAAAACGGCAGAACCGATTTTCTCAAAATTTTCGTATATTGTGTTGGCTGGTCTGGAAGGAAACATGGGCTATATAATTTTTCGGTATCGGAAGGGGGACGGACCCCAAAATCAAAGGTGGACCGATCGGGACAATATAGGTATCAAATGAAAGTTATTGGAGTGTAGAATACGAATATCCTATTCAAATTTGAGTCTAAGTACCCATCGGGCCGCCCCAACCCCAAAACTTCCCCAAACAGACATATTGGACGTTCATTTCAATATGGGGTTCAAATGAAAGGTATTCGGGAGTAGATTTCGAATCTGGCATACAAAATCAGATCGAAGTATAGGGGGTCACGCCACACCTCAAAAACGCCATTAGACCCTTTATGACTACATGATACATCGCTGAACCGATTTTCTTAAAATTTTCATAGATTGTGTACGTTTGTCTGGAAGGAAATATAGGCTATATAATTTTTAGATATCGGGTGGAGGCGGACCCTCCCCCGTACCACAAAAACGCCACCCATATCCGAAAGAGTGCCGATGGACACAATAGGGGTATCAAACGAAAGGTATTGGAAACCAGAAAACGAATATGGTGTTAAAATTTGGGTCCAAGTACCCAGCAGTTGATTAAATTGATAACATAGGTGCCGAAAAGGGTCATTATTGGCATAGTTGGTTTTATAATAAGAAATTTTCAACAGATCAAAATATCTAGTAGGTCTGATAGGAACGTTAAAGAAAATTCGACTCATAACAAAGCAGGAATCTATTTGACCATGAATTAATTTAGTCAAAAACGTAATGTTTAGCATGGTTCTACGACTTTTTAATGTAGGAAGCTTTATAAGATTTAATCGGTACTCATACGAAGGTAATGAACTTCTGTCCCACTCATTTCGACGGAGACAAAATAGTAGATATTGTTTTTGAACCGATTCTATCAAATCAGAATGAATATTGTAGTACAGATCCCATACCACTGAACCGTACTCGAGATTACTTCTAACTAGCGATGTACATAAGTTTTTCGTCACAGAGAAATCATTAAGTTCTTTACTCCAGCGTTTCATGAAGCCAAGAGCACTACATCCTTTTTTTACAACCATTGAGGTGTGTTGAGGGAAGTTTAAGCGTTCATCTAGAAGAAATCCAAGGTCTTTAAAGCTATAGATTACTTCAAATTGATTGGAACCCAAAAAGTAGCCAGTTTTAAGAGAGGTTATTCTTGAAAATGATATGTGTTTGCATTTGGAAATATTAAGTTCCATAAAGTTCTGGTTGCACCATTCATAAAAAGTATCAAGGTCATACTGAAGATAACACTGTTCATCAGAGTCTCTCGTTGATCTGAAGATCTTCACATCATCTGCATACATCAAAATATTCGAGTGCTTTAAAAAGGAAGATCGTTTATGAACAAACAAAACAGCGCAGGGCCAAGGTGACTATCCTGTGGAACACCTGAAGAGACAACAATTGATTTGGAAACTGCAGTACCAAATTTATCTCTTTGAGTACGTCCAGTCAGATATGATCTGATCTACTTTAGTACTTTAGATGGACTGAAACCAATAAGATCAATTTTTCTTAACAGAAGGTTGTGGTTGACTTTATCAAATGCTTTACTAAAATCGGTATATATAGTATCCGTTTGGTAGAGTTCCCTAGAGCCATCGTTGACCAAACAAGAAAATTCTAAAATATTTGTTATCGTCGATTTCGACTTCCGGAACCCATGTTGGTAGGGAGACAATATAGAAGATACTTGATGTGAAATAGTGTCAGTCAGAATTTTCTCTAATATTGAGTGGTCTGAAAAAGCAAGTCACTGGACAGTGTAGTCACTGTCCAATTTTTGGCAGCTATATCCAACTATAGACCGATCTGAACCAGATGTCGAAAAGCCTAAAAAATGTCACTGTGTCAAATTTGGGCGAAATCAGATAAGTAGTAGTAGTAGTGTAATCTTTATTGTTAATTTCTTTCGTTTTCAATTTACATATTACATTATTCGGGTTATTAAATTCTCGAAAAAAAAACAATCAAAGATTTTACGACTATGACAAAATGTCGTCAGTCGGGAGTTCAAAATTAATAAGTTAATTATTATGTTGCCAATGTTTCTAATTTTACTTAAGCAAATTCAGATAATATTAATTTTCTATAGTTTAGTGCTGAGATCAAGAAGCGTGCCAAGTTCTTCCAATCTGTTTCCTGTCTTCCATCCAAGATGTTGATAACTGGTTTATTGAAAAAACATACCCTGTATGCTCTGAGAATTGGGCATTTGCCCAGGAAATGTTGTAGTGTTTCTTTATCTTGTAGATTATATAACGTACAAGTTTCCCCTCTTGAACGATCAAAACTGTTGCCATTTAGCACTATTAAATCAGAACGAGCTTTAAAAATCCATGTTATCTCGTTTTGAGTATATGCATCCTTCACATAGAGTTTCCCTCTAGTATGGTCTAGGAATCTGTATATTCGCGATTGACTCTCCAGCGCTTTTCGAAATCGTTCATTAGCGTAAGTTGCTTCAACATGTTTTAGCAATATCTCGTTATACTCTATCCATTCATGTTCTCTTGCATCAGGATTATGTGTTACTATGCTTAGACTATCTGCCAAATCTTTTAAACCTTTGGCCCAGAATATATTTCTAGATAAAATAATTTTTGACAAAACGTGCGGTAAGCGGTTTGTTCCATATTTAAACAAGGTTTTCGTTACATAATTTAAATGCATTTCAAGCGTGTATAGGTGGCCATTTTTAATTCCAAATTAAATTTTTAAGGCATAGTTTGGTGTTGAATCCGGCAGATTCATTATTTTCTTAAGGAAATGTCGCTGAAGCATATCTACTTGATCAAAATATGTGTAACCCCAGATTTGAGATGCATATGCTTGTATTGATCTGCAGACCGCCAAAAACAGCTTCCATTTGCTTTCCAGAGTCACATTTTTTGAGCTAAGAAAATTTTGCCATGTCATATTTATGGCGCATTTTGCTTCATTATTTCTTTTTTGGATGTGCCTTGTAAAGGTCATTCGAGGAGTTAATATTACCCCTAGGTAATTATATTCGGGAACTATTTCAATGTCGTACCCTCTGAACTTCCAGTTTTCGTGCCGTCCAAACCGACCCCCATTTCTAAACACCATCATTTTGGATTTACTTAGATTAATATGCATATTCCACAATTGACAGTAGCTATCTAACTTTTCAATCATACTGCTCATTACTTCCGGTTCTTCCGCCAATAGCACAATGTCGTCTGCATATAACAGAACCCTGATATTGTGCCCATCAATGTTTATGCCACCCTCTATGACATCATGCAGATCATTTACATAAAGTGAAAACAAAAGAGGTGAAAGGAGACATCCCTGCTTCACTCCAGATTTTGTGTCAAAATATTCTGACAATTCTTCACCAGTCGATACTGCTGCTTTTGTGTTTTTGTATATTTCCGATATCATTTTAATAAATTTGTATGAGAGACCAATAGTATGCAGTTTATATAATAGTGACTTTCTTGGGACCGTATCAAAAGCTGCTTTAAAGTCAACGAAGAAAGCGTACACCTTTCTTCGCTCAGCTAATTAAATGTTGACTATTGCTGACAAATTATAAATGTTGTCTGCAGTGGAGTACCTCCTTCTGAATCCAGCCTGATACTCGACAATTATTTCCGTAGCTTCAACCCACGCTTGTAACCTATCATTCAGGACTCCCATAAAAATCTTAGCCGATGAGTTCATAAATGATATTCCACGGTAGTTATTCACTTCATTTACTGGCCCCTTTTTGTAAATAGGAAAAATTATAGTTTTTTCCAGAAACTCTTCCACCTTAGCTTCAGAAAACATCTTATTGTATAAATGTGCTAGCGTTATAAAAAGTTCCTCTGTGCCATTTATGAAGAATTCATACGATATTCTGTCTTCTCTGGTGCTTTATTCGGTTTGACTGCTCGAAGTACTTTTTTGATTTCTTCCACAGTTATATCTGCGTCCAGAAACTGATCTTGAGTCAAAAAAGGTGCGTATAATATTTCTGAACATGTTTGAGCCGGATTAAGTACTGATATAAAATAATCTTTAAATATGTTTGCCGAGATATTTGCACCTATACGAAGATCTTCGCCCCTTATTTCCTTCACTAAGATCCACCATTCCTTGCCGTTATTAATGGTGTTTATTTTAAAGAGTAAATCGTTATTATAGTTGGTTTTGCAAATTTGACATACTTCTTTATATTTTGCTTGGGCTTTTAAATATTTGGACTTATCGAAATGTAATTGTGATTTCCGAAAGTTATTTAGAAGATCAAAAGCCTTTTTCCTAGCCCAATGGCATCGTTCATTGTACCACTTATTTTTTTGGAGAAAGGCACGAGTAGAGACAGACGAAGGTGCTGACCGTTCAATTATCTTCGTTAATTCAGTAATATTTGGGACATTTTCAGAATTTGCTTGTAGATTAGTGTTTAGGCTTCTTTGGTATTGTTGCTTTTGAGAATCCTTCCATTTTAACTTCGGCAGTAAAGCTGGTTTTTTAGTAGACATTGCTTCGGTGTTGAAACCCATTTCAAGTACAATAGGGAGATGATCCGACCATATTTTTATACCCTCCACCATAAGATGGGGGGTATACTAATTTCGTCATTCTGTTTGTAACTACCCGAAATATTCGTCTGAGACCCCATAAAGTATATATATTCTTGATCGTCGTGACATTTTATGTCGATCTAGCCATGTCCGTCCGTCTGTCCGTCCGTCCGTCCGTCTGTCTGTCGAAAGCACGCTAACTTCCGAAGGAGTAAAGCTAGCCGCTTGAAATTTTGCACAAATACTTCTTATTAGTGTAGGTCGGTTGGTATTGTAAATGGGCCATATCGGTCCATGTTTTGATATAGCTGCCATATAAACCGATCTTGGGTCTTGACTTCTTGAGCCTCTAGAGTGCGCAATTCTTATCCGATTGGAATGAAATTTTGCACGACGTGTTTTGTTATGATATCCAACAACTGTGCCAAGTATGGTTCAAATCGGTTCATAACCTGATATAGCTGCCATATAAACCGATCTTGGGTCTTGACTTCTTGAGCCTCTAGAGGGCACAATTCTTATCCGATTTGAATGAATTTTTGCACGAAGTATTTCGTTATGATATCCAACAACTGTGCCGAGTATGGTTGAAATCGGTCCATAACCTGATATAGCTGTCATATAAACTGATCTGGGGATTTGACTTCTTGAGCTTCTAGAGGGCGCAATTCCTATCCGATTTGGCTGAAATTTTGCATGACGTATTTTATTTTTACATTTTTACAACTGTGTCAAATAAGGTTCAAATCGGTTCATAACCTGATATAGCTGCCATATAAACCGATCTGGGATCTTGACTTCTTGACCCCTAGAGGTCGCAATTATTATCCGATATGCCTGAAATTTTGTACGATGAATCCTCTTATGACCATCAACAAACGTGTTTATTATGGTCTGAATCGGTCTATAGCCCGATACAGATCCCATATAAATCGTTCTCTCTATTTTACTTCGTGAGCCCCAATGGGCGCAATTCTTATACGAATTGGCTGAAATTTTACACAGGTCTCCAACATATAATTTAATTGTGGTCCGAACCGGACCATATCTTGATATCGTTTTAATAGCAGAGCAACTCTTTTCTTATATCCTTTTTTGCCTAAGAAGAGATGCCGGGAAAAGAACTCGACAAATGCGATCCATGGTGGAGGGTATATAAGATTCGGCCCGGCCGAACTTAGCACGCTTTTACTTGTTTCTTCTATAGAGAATTTATTTACATACCACAACAAGTTTGCGGATACTGCACATATATCGTTAACCGATTGCCCAAGATTGCTGATATAGGTAAATTCGCCTTCTTCATCGCCGAGAGTTTGACCATTAAGTAAAATCAAATTGTAGTCATCGCAAAATTCTAACAATTTACGCCCTTTCGAATTAACTTCTTTATCCCGCGACTTACGCCTAATTAAGCCTGATATAAAATTGGATCTGTTTATTGCCGTAATATCTTGCTGATTTTCTCCGATTCTTACATTCATGTCCCCGATAAACACAGGGTTATTTATTTCATTATCAGCTACAAAAGATTTCAACCGTCGGAACTCAGAATCCCAATCTGCCCCTCTTATGTATACCGGGATAATATTGAACATCAAATTTTGCATTAATATCTTTAAAATTTTGATAGAACCGCCGGATACGAATTCATACTTAAGTCCTTTTTCATGCACTTTTGAATTTACAGCAAGCATTATTCCACCTTTTGCTCTACCGTAATTGCTGTCCCTTTCAGCATAATCCCAATAAATTGTGAAACCAGGAAAATACTTTTCAGCCTGCTTAGTTTTATTTTGCGTGATATGAGTTTCAATTAAAAAGAATATATCAAAAATTTTTAGATATTCGAAAAATGTTGGAAATAATAATTTATTCTGCAATCCGTTGATGTTGTAAGCTGCTATTAGTAGTTTCTGTTTTCCAATCTAGCACCGACTTCATGTTTGTTTGCAGCAGAAAGGGGTTTTATTAGTTTTTTGAATTAGTAGTTAATATTTCATACATATCGTTAAAACTAGCCTTCTTCAAGTCTGGGCCGTATAGCATTTTAAATATTTCCTCCGCAGGCTGGTTTCCACACATCAACTCGTTCTTACTATTCCATTGGAATCTTTTGTTGGATATAAGCATTTTGTCGTCCCGAACTGTGATTTTGTGCTTATTACTGTCTGCCAATATTAGTCTTCTTAAAGCTAGCATGGCTTTCTTATTTTTTTGTCTTCTGGGATTTAAATCTCTGTCTATAGATATAGATGTTCCGGCTAAGTTTTTTGTAGTATGTAATACTTGGTTTACGACCGTTTCATTTTCAAATTCCGCTATAATTGTGTACGTGTTATTTCTAACCGCAACAATCTGTGCTGAAGATATTTTAGCTTTTATATTAAGGTTTTCTTCACACACTTTCAAAACAGAGTCCACTGGTGTCTTCTCAAAAACCAGGCCTTTAAATACCAATTTCGTATTTTTAATCTGATGCTCTAGCCATCGTATATTGTTTTCATCTTCCTCTATTTTGTGTTTTAAACATCCTATTTCCTCTTTTAATTTTATGTTTTCGGATTTTAGTGTCCCGATTTCCTCGCATACATTATTTATGTCTGATTTGATGGATTCCAAATCCTTCTTAGTTGGAAGATTTTCAAGCTTTTCCTCCAACAAGGAGTTCATGGTAAGCTTCATCATTTCCATTAATTCACCAACTTCCATATTTCCAACTGGTTTTTTAGACATGTTCCTGTCCTCCGGCGAAGTCTCATTCAGCGAAATCAGATAATAATTGCGCCTTTTATGGGGCTAATCAGATCAGTCTATATGGCAGCTATATCCAAATTTGGACTTATCTGGGCCAATTAAAGTGGCCTTACAATTGGAGTGGCCTAACAAAATTCAGAGAAATTGGATATGAAATATAATTTTTATGGGCCTAAGATCTTGAATCGGTAAATCGGTCTTAATGGGGCTATGTCAAGATATAGTCCGATATACCCCATATTCGAACTTAACCTGCCTATGGAAAAAAAGAATCTGTGTAAAGTTTCGGCTAAATATCTTAATTTTTAAAGACTGTAGCGTGACGGGCGGACATGGCTATATACCCTCCACCATGGATGGCATGGCTTTGGTCAACTTTTTGCCGGATATCTTTTTATAGGCCATCAAGGGATAACCATGCTATTGAAGCGACCGATTCGGATCATACTTGGTTCGGCTGTTGGAGATTATAGTAGAAGTCATGGTGCCAAATTGCAGCCGAATTGGATAAGAATTGAGCCCTATAGTGGGTCGAGAAGTAAAATCTGGTGATCGGTTTATATGAGAGCTGTATCAAGTAATGGACTAATTCAAACCATTTTTGGCACGTATGTGGAAGCTCATAGGAGAAGTCGTTAAGAAAATTTTTAGCCGAATCGGATAAAAATTGCGAGCTCCAGAGATAAAAAAGTCAAATAAGGATATCGGTTTTTATGGGAGCTATATCAAGTTTTGAACTGATTTGGATTATACTTGGCACAGTTGTTCCAAGTCAAAGATCGAAAGACTTCATGCAAATTTTCAGCCAAATTGGATAATAATTGCGCACTCTAGAGATTCAAGAAGTCAAGATCCGATATAGGTTTATATGGTAGCTATATCAAAACATGGACCGATAAAACCCATTTAGAATCCCAACCGACCTACATTTATAGGAAATATTTGTGCAAAATTTCAAGCGCCAGGTTTTATCCCTTCGAAAGTTAGCGTGTTTTTGATAGATCAACGGACATGGTCCGAATTGTTTAAATGTCATAGCAATTCTTTTCTTTTATCCTTTGTTTAGCTAAAAAGAGATATCGGGAAAAGAAGTCGACAAATGTGATCTATGACGGAGGGTATCTAAGATTTGGCCTGGCCGAACTTAGCAGATTTTTACTTGTTTGGGTGTCAGATGAATATTTCGATGTGATAAAAACGGAATGACGGAATGAATAAATATACCTATCTCCTATTGTGGAGGGCATATTGATATTTCTTATGGCTATGGCCGTTAGTCTACTTTTCAAATATTGTAATTCTGTGATAGATTTTTAAGCTATAGAAGTTGAACTCGTGCAGCAATTGTTCTCTGTATTGAACACAAAGTTTTATATATCTACCCTCCACCATGGATCGCATTTGTCAAGTTCTTTGAATGCCTTTTTTAAATATATGTGAGCAATATGAAGTCATTGACCGATATGGACCGCACTTGCCATAGCTAGATCGACTTAAAATGTCATGACGATCTTAGAAGAATATTTCGAGGAGTAACAAGCGGAATGACGAAATTAGTATACCTCCATCCTATAGTGGAAGGTATAACAAGTAAAAGCGTGCTAAGTTCGGCCGGGCCAAATCTTATATACCCTCCACCATGGATCGCATTTGTCGAGTTCTTTTCCCGGCATCTCTTCTTAGGCAAAAAAGGATATAAGAAAAGAGTTGCTCTGCTATTAAAACGATATCAAGATATGGTCCGGTTCGGACCACAATTGAATTATATGTTGGAGACCTGTGTAAAATGTCAGCCAATTCGTATAAGAATTGCGCCCATGGGGGCTCACGAAGTAAAATAGAAAGATCGATTTATATGGGAGCTGTATCGTGCTATATACCAATTCAGACCATAATAAATGTTGATGGTCATGAGAGGATCCGTCGTACAAAATTTCAGGCATATCGGATAATAATTGCGACCTCTAGGGGTCAAGAAGTCAAGATCCCAGATCGGTTTATATGGCAGCTATATCAGGTTATGAACCGATTTGAACCTTATTTGACACAGTTGTTGAAAGTAAAAATAAAATACTTCGTGCAAAAATTCATTCAAATCTGATAAGAATTGTGCCCTCTAGAGGCTCAAGAAGACAAGACCCAAGATCGGTTTATATGGCAGCTATATCAGGTTATGAACCGATTTGAACCATACTTGGCACAGTTGTTGGATGTCATAACAAAACACGTCGTGCAGAATTTCATCCCAATCGGATAAGAATTGCGCACTCTAGAGGCTCAAGAAGTCAAGACCCAAGATCGGTTTATATGGCAGCTATATCAGGTTATAAATTTCAAGTGCAAAATTTCAAGCGCCAGGTTTTATCCCTTCGAAAGTTAGCGTGTTTTTGATAGATCAACGGACATGGTCCGAATTGTTTAAATGTCATAGCAATTCTTTTCTTTTATCCTTTGTTTAGCTAAAAAGAGATATCGGGAAAAGAAGTCGACAAATGTGATCTATGACGGAGGGTATCTAAGATTTGGCCTGGCCGAACTTAGCAGATTTTTACTTGTTTGGGTGTCAGATGAATATTTCGATGTGATAAAAACGGAATGACGGAATGAATAAATATACCTATCTCCTATTGTGGAGGGCATATTGATATTTCTTATGGCTATGGCCGTTAGTCTACTTTTCAAATATTGTAATTCTGTGATAGATTTTTAAGCTATAGAAGTTGAACTCGTGCAGCAATTGTTCTCTGTATTGAACACAAAGTTTTATATATCTACCCTCCACCATGGATCGCATTTGTCAAGTTCTTTGAATGCCTTTTTTAAATATATGTGAGCAATATGAAGTCATTGACCGATATGGACCGCACTTGCCATAGCTAGATCGACTTAAAATGTCATGACGATCTTAGAAGAATATTTCGAGGAGTAACAAGCGGAATGACGAAATTAGTATACCTCCATCCTATAGTGGAAGGTATAACAAGTAAAAGCGTGCTAAGTTCGGCCGGGCCAAATCTTATATACCCTCCACCATGGATCGCATTTGTCGAGTTCTTTTCCCGGCATCTCTTCTTAGGCAAAAAAGGATATAAGAAAAGAGTTGCTCTGCTATTAAAACGATATCAAGATATGGTCCGGTTCGGACCACAATTGAATTATATGTTGGAGACCTGTGTAAAATGTCAGCCAATTCGTATAAGAATTGCGCCCATGGGGGCTCACGAAGTAAAATAGAAAGATCGATTTATATGGGAGCTGTATCGTGCTATATACCAATTCAGACCATAATAAATGTTGATGGTCATGAGAGGATCCGTCGTACAAAATTTCAGGCATATCGGATAATAATTGCGACCTCTAGGGGTCAAGAAGTCAAGATCCCAGATCGGTTTATATGGCAGCTATATCAGGTTATGAACCGATTTGAACCTTATTTGACACAGTTGTTGAAAGTAAAAATAAAATACTTCGTGCAAAAATTCATTCAAATCTGATAAGAATTGTGCCCTCTAGAGGCTCAAGAAGACAAGACCCAAGATCGGTTTATATGGCAGCTATATCAGGTTATGAACCGATTTGAACCATACTTGGCACAGTTGTTGGATGTCATAACAAAACACGTCGTGCAGAATTTCATCCCAATCGGATAAGAATTGCGCACTCTAGAGGCTCAAGAAGTCAAGACCCAAGATCGGTTTATATGGCAGCTATATCAGGTTATAAACCGATTTGAACCATACTTGGCACAGTTGTTGGATGTCATAACAAAACACGTCGTGCAAAATTTCATTCAAATAGGATAAGAATTGCGCACTTTAGAGGCTCAAGAAGTCAAGACCTAAGATCGGTTTATATGGCAGCTATATCAGGTTATGAACCGATTTAAACCATACATGGCACAGTTGTTGGATAAAATAACAAAACACGTCGTGCAAAATTTCATTCCAATCGGATAAGAATTGCGCACTCTAGAGGCTCAAGAAGTCAAGACCCCAGATCGGTTTATATGGCAGCTATATCAGGTTATGAACCGAATTGAACCATACTTGGCACAGTTGTTGGATATCATAACAAAACACGTCGTGCAAAATTTCATCCCAATCGGATAAGAATTGCGCACTCTAGAGGCTCAAGAAATCAAGACCCAAGATCGGTTTATATGGCAGCTATATCAAAACATGGATCGATATAGCCCATTTACAATACCAACCGACCTACACTAATCAGAAATACTTGTGCAAAATTTCAAGCGGCTAGCTTTACTCCTTCGGAAGTTAGCGTGCTTTCGACAGACAGACGGACGGACGGACGGTCGGACGGACGGACGGACAGACGGACGGACATGGCAAGATCGACATAAAATTTCACGACGATCAAGAATATGTATACTTTATGGGGTCTCAGACGAATATTTCGAGTAGTTACAATCAGAATGACGAAATTAGTATACCCCCCATCTTATGGTGGAGGGTATAAAAATTAAAGCCTAGTTATAGGAAAATGTATTGAAATCTGAGTCCTATTGTGGTGGATATTAAATAATTATAAACTCCCCATCGTGCTTTGGTAGGTATAATAAAAATATTAACAGACTGCTCTAAAATTCGATGACACGATTAACCCACGCTTCGAGCCACTGCTTTATTTATCAACGATAAACTTAAAACTATGCGAACTGTCCTAGTACGAATATGTCTGAAGCAAAGGATATGCGTCAACATTTGAAAATTATGTAATGGAAAGCTAAAACATAGACATAGGAAAGAAAGACAACCACGACCTGCAGACAGTAGTATTCAAAGTCAAGACCATCATGCTTTGTCTGACAGTGGAATACGGCCTTCACATATGCCAACACAGAGGGTGCTAACGATATGACCTCCTCCTTTCTCTTGCATAATTGTCTGGCAAATGTTGAATTTTTACACAGAAGATATGCAAAAGTGTGTAAAAACTATACCAATAATCATATTTTAAAATGGAACATTTAAAAGTACGGTTGTCTGTCTACCTTACATTTAAAAGAAATATACAATAACGGCAAAAACATGAGAACTTTGCGTTATTGTATAGGGAAGTTGTTTTTTTTAACAATAACGGTTATAGTTGATTGCAACTTTCAAAAAAGGCAAAAGCAATCGTTCTTGACAATTTTACTCGTTTTGGATGTATCGAAAACGAGTAATTTTTGATGGTTAGTTGGGATTGTAAATGGGCAAAATCGGTTAGTGTTTAAATATAGCTCCATATAAATGATCTCCGATTATTCATCTTGTATTGTCAACGCCGTTGTTGTACAATTTGGCTGAAATTTTGCACGGAATATTCTTTAAGGACTTCTAATAACGGTTTCAATTGCGGTCCAAATCGATCATTAACCTAAAGATGGTCATTTCAACGTTTCAACTAATTGTTCGGGCTGAAAAAACTTCATTTGTGGTCCGATTCTCATTTTTATACCCACCACCGAAAGATGGGGGAGTATTAATTTTGTCTTTCCGTTTCCAACACATCGAAATATCGATTTCCGACCCTGTAAAGTATATATATTCTTGATCGCCGTAAAAATCTAAGATGATCTAGCCATGTCCTTTCGCCAGACCGTTTGTCTGCTAAAATCATGCTACAGTCTTTAACAAGTAAAAGCCTGCTAAGTTTGACCGGTCCGCATCTTGGGAATTCACCACCATGAATTCTGCTAAAAATTCATACAAACTAAATTATGTTGAAGGGCATAATTTTATTCTACAGGGTGGCTGATGAATATTGCTACAATGATGAATATTGCTACATTTTTTTTTCGGTGTATGGAATACATTTTTCTTTTATTCATGTTAAATTAAATTATTAAATTAATTATTAAATTATTATTAATCAAATTAATTAATTAATTAATTAAATTAATTATTAAATTATTATTATTAAATAGAAAAAAAGTTATTACATTTTTTTTTGGTAGCGGCTTTCATCAGCCACCCTGTACATATCAAACTATTGTCAAACCAGCAAAATTAAAGCTTCTAGGAGCCGAACAAGGATAATCTAGAGACCGGTTTATATGGCAGCTATATCAGGTTAGCTGTTAAAACAGAACACTGCATCCAAAATTTCAGCCAAATCGGTCAAAGATTTTAGCTTCCAGGGGCTAAAAAAGTCAAATCGGGAGATCGGTTTATATGGGAGCTATGTCAGGTTATAGACCGATTTAGACCTTACTGGGCACAGTTGTTAAAAGTCTTAAGAGAACACTACGTGCAAAATTTCATCCAAATCGGAAGAAAATTGTGACTTCCAGGGGATCAAGAATTCAAATCGGGAGATCGGTTTATATGGAAGCTATGTCAGGTTATAGAACGATTTGGATCGAACTTGGCACAGTTGTTGAAAGTTAAAACAAACAACAGCATGCAAAATTTCAGCCAAATCGGATGAAAATTGTGACTTCCAGGTGCTCAAGAAGTCAAATCGGGAGATCGGTTTATATGGGAACAATACCAGGTTATAGACTGCTTTGGGCCGCACTTAACTCAGATGTTGAAGGTTATAACCGAATTTAAGCCAAATTGGATGAAAATTGCGGCTTCCAGGGGCTCAAGAAGTCAAATCGGGAGCTCTATCAGTTTCTTGACCGATTTGGACTGTACTTGACACAGTTGTTAAAAGTCATAACAGAACCCTATGCACAAAATTTCAGCCAAATCGGATGAAAATTGTGGCTTCCATGGATTCAAGATGTTAAGTCGGGAGATCGGTTTATGTGGCAGCTATATCCAAATCTGAACCGAAATGGCCCATTCACAATTCCCAAACGACCTACATCAATTTTAAGTACCTGTGCAAAGTTTCAAGGGGGTAGCTTTAGGCGTTCGACCGCTATTGTGATTTCGACAGACGGACGGACGGACATGGCTATATCGAATCAGAATATCGAGAGGATCCAGTATATATCAGTATATATATTCTTGATCGTCTCGCCGTTTAAACTCAATATACCCATGTCCATCCGACTGTCCGTCCGTCTGTCAAATTCACGATAGGTAGGATAGGTAGGATAGATAGGTCGAACGTATACAGCTAGCCGCTTGAAATTTTGCACAAATACTTAATATTGATGTAGGTCAGAATTGCACATGGGCCATATCGGTTCAGAGATATAGCTTCTATATAAACCGATCTCCCGATTTGACTTTTTGAGCCCCTGAAAGCAGCAATTTTTTCCGATCTGGCTGAAATCTTCCATGTGATGTTCTGTTATGACTTCCAACAACTGTGCCAATTATGGTCTATTATGGTCTAAATCAGTCTATAACCTGATACAGCTCCCATTTAACCCGTCTCTCGATTATCGCTGTTCAGTTCGTAGAAGCTCAAATTTTCATAGTTTGGCAGAAGTTTGGTACGTAGAATAAATTTATGCATTTTAACTAAATTTATTTTGTATAAATTTTTCGCAGAATCCATAGTGATGGGTTCCCAAGATTCGACCTGGCTGAACTTAGCTCGCTCTTACTTGTTTGTCCATACGAAGGTAAAGTTTGAAGGTGGGCCTTATCGGACTAAAACTTAATATAGCCCCCATATACACCAATCTGCGGACTTAGGCCCATTGATGCCAGATTTATTGTCCGACTTTGCTGATATTTGGGCCAGTAAGTTGTGTTAGGACTCTCAACATCTTTATTCAATACTGTCCGGATCGGTGCAGATTTGGATATAGCTGTCATTTAAACCGATATCCCGATTTAAGATTTTAAGCTCATAAAAGGTGAATTATTAATCCAATTTCGTTGAAATTGAAGTCCCTCGACTTTCGTATCGACTTTGACACGATCGGGTTATATTAAAATATAGCTGTCATATATACTGATCTCCCAATTTAAGTTCTTGGCTCGATTTCGCTAAATTTGACACAGTGAGTGTAAGTCTCATCGATATTCGTGTTCAGTATGGCCAAGATACAGCTGCATTTAGTTCGATTTCCGATTGAATGCCTTGGACCTATAAAAGGCACAATTATTGTCCGATTTCGCAAAAATTAGCACAGTGAGCCCTATTGAGCTTGTCTTATATGGTTCAGATCGGTTTATATTTGGATATGGCTACCATGTATATATATACCCTTCTCGCGATGTTTTAAACTATGATTTTGATACAAATAGTTGTGTTAAACCCTTACATAGCATTCGTGATTATAGAGGGGATCAAACTATGTGTAGATATTGCTGATATTGGTTCGTAAATGTTGGATTTTTCACCATACTATGATGAAATGTGGTTAATATATATATATATATATATATATATATATATATATATATATATATATATATATACATATGTATATGTATATATATATATATATATATATATATATATATATATATATATATATATATATATATATATATATATATATATATATATATATATATATATATATATATATATATATATATATATATATATATATATATATACATATGTATATGTATATATATATATATATATATATATATATATATATATATATATATATATATATATATATACTAGCTGACCCGGGCCCGCTCCGCTGCGCCTTCTTCCTTCGCATTTTCGACAATTAAAGAGCTTTTAGTAAAATACCATACTACAAAAATAGTATATCGCTTGACTAACAGTTTAACAATATTAGTGCCTTTATCTGAATCCCATATGATCTTTATTGGTCTACGAATTTAAGTTTGAATGTAAGGTGTACTCCATTCATAAAATACTTTATTTCAGCCCGATATTCTAATGATTTGTCACTTAGGGGGGTTTTCGGGGGTGAGGTGGTCCCCCAGACACTTGGCTCTGAAAATATAAGCATCGTGCTCTTCTTTCAAATACCATTTAATTAAACACCATTTTGCCATTGGTTTAGGGGAGTTTACACGATGAGGCGTCCCCCAAACACAAGGCCCCAAAATAGGTTATCACATTCGTTTTCTACATATTGGCATAGTCGAAAATACTTTACCCTTTGAGGGTTGTTTTGGGGAAGCGGTACATGGTCCTACATTTGGATATCAAATTCGTATCTTCACCCAAATACCATTATTAGAGCCCCATATACCACCGGAAAATTGGTCCCGAAAGTGGGTATCAATTCTTGCTCTACCCCTCAATACCTTTCATTTAAGCTCCACATTGGCATGGTCGGTAAATATCACCGATTTAGGGGTGTTTTGGAGATTGGGGTGGTCCCCCAAACATTAAGCCCGGAAAATATATCAGCAACGTGCTCTATTCTCATATATCTATATACCATTCATTTCAACCCCATATTGCCATTGGCCTAAAAATTGGATATCAAATTCGTTTTCTAATCTTATTTAAACTCTTCATTTTGGCTTGAAAATATATATCGGATTCGTGTTCTACTCTAAAAACCCTCTTATTTGAGCCTCATATTGCAATAGTCGGTAAATACTTCCTATTTGGGTGCTGTGGGGTGGGTGGCCCCATAGACACTTTTCCCGAATATTCGAGATTAGTGCTTTACTCCCAAAGACCTTTCATTTGACCCCCATATTGCTATGGTCGTAAATTTATCCTCTGTTGGGGATGTTTCTGGGGAGAGGCGGTCCCCGAAACAATTGGATATCAGACTCGAATTCTACACTCAAATACCTTTTATTTAAGCCCCATATTCGCATGGTCAGTAAATAAGTCCTGTTTGGGGGGTGTTTTGGGGAAGGAAACGTGGCCCCACAGTTGGATATTAGATTCGTATTCTACTCGCAAATACCTTTCATTTGAGTCCCATATTGCCAGGGTCGTTAAATATGTCCGATTTAGGAGTGTTTTGGGGGTAGGGGTGGTCCCCCTAACACTTGGTCCGACAGTTGGATATTCAGATACGTTTTCTTATCTTAAATACCTTTCATTTGAGTCCCATATAGTCGTAAGTCCTCAAAATATATGTTTTGTAGGTTTTGGAGTGGAGCGCCCACCCTAGGTACCCCATCCGAAATTTGGATACAAAATTTTTATTTGTGGGTTACTATAAGAGAGCACACAAATTTAAATCGCAGCACCCATCTCCGAGATCTGGCGTTTCTGAAAATTAGGGTAAGGGGGAGGGTCAGTAAATTAGTCTCCCTGTCGACAACTACCGTCAACAAACTGTCCTAAGCGACATTAGCAAATGTACTTGGACCAATATTACAATTGTTCGCTTTAATTTCTTTGGACGTGGCATGCCTTCTAGGTGACTGCAGCCTTTTGGCCGACTACGATGCTGTTTCGTCTTTGGGTTAGCCTGTGCGGCGAAACTTCGAGTTTAATTACAAGAGCCTCTCCTCCAATCGGTAAGAGTTTTAGGATCATTCGCACCAAGCCTCTCAATAAACCTGAAACCGATGCCCTTTTTAGTATTCTAACTTCGTAGAGAGCATATCGGCCGATTTGCCGATGGCCTAGGCAAATTATAGGCATGCGAAGATAAGATAGGTTCGACCTTTTCCTAAGAAGTTAGAGAATGTCTAGTTAGGAAACACTAGAACTACTCGTTGATACACATTCCCGGGAAACTCTCCAACTGACAACGAGGCGCCAGATGAGGTTGTCTCTGGTATGCATGCGTCGCAGGTTATTGGGGACATTGACTGAGTCGAAAATCCTTTGGGTGACAAAAAGCTACGACTGCTTTAAGTCGCCAGGCCCTGATAATATATCACCGGCTGAATTACAAGCAGTGTCCGATAGACTGTCTCCTTGGCTAAGGGAGATAGACACTGCTTGTAGCTGCATGTCGTACATAGTTGTGGGACGCAAAAGTTCATTTTCGTTCCAAAACCAGGAATACCTTAACAGAAGAAGGCGGAAGATTTTCGGCATATTAGTCTGTCATCCTTTATACTGAACCCTCTATGTTGGCGAGTAGAACTTGCCAAGGAATTCAGAATGGAAGCATTACTTGACACTGAAGGTGCTTTCAATAATATAAGTTATTGACCGATATGGATCGTACTTGTCATATCTGTTAGGAATCATAGAAAAACACAACCTCCAAAATTTCAGGCAAATCTAGTAATAATTGTGCCCTCCTGAGGCTCAAAATGTCAAACTGGGAGATCGGTTTATATGGCAGCTATATCAGGTTATCAACCTATTTAGACCATACTTGGAACAGTTGTTGGAAGTCGTACCAAAATGACATATGCAAAATTTCAACCATGTTAGATAAGACTAGAAGCCCAAGAAGTCTAAACGGGAGATCGGTTTATATATCGGCTATATCAGGGTATGGACTGATTTAGACCATACTTGGCACTGCTGTTGGGAGACATACCAAAACACTTGAAGCTAAATTTTGACCAAATCGGATCGAAATTGCGCCCCCTAGAAACTCTAGAAGTCAAGACCCAAGATCGGTTTATATGGCAGCTTAATCAGGTTATCAATCAATTTATACCCTACTTGGCTAGGAAGAGATATCAAAACACCACCTGCAAAATTTCAGCAAAATCGGATTGGAATTGCGCCCTCTAGAAGCTGAAGAAGTCAAGACCCAAGATCGGTTTACATGGCAGCTATATCAAAACATGGACCGATATGGCATTTACAATTCCAGCCGACCACAATAACAAGAAGTATTTGTGTACAATTTCAATGCCTAGCTTACTCCTTCGAAAGTTAGCGTGCTTTTCACAGATGGAAGGGCGGACCGAGGACGGACGGACTGGCGGACGGACGGACATGGCTAGATCGACTTAAAATGTCATGAGGATCAAGAATATGTACTTTATGGGGTCTTAGACGCATATTTCGAGGTATTACAAACGGATTGACAAAAGTATTCCCCTTATCCTATAGTGGAGGGTATAAAAAGATGGGTTAGCAAAGGAACACCTCAAGGAGGTGCAGTTTGTCCTTTACTTTTGAATATATTCATTAACAAAATGTTATTGTTAATAGAAGAAAGATTATGATAATGGTCGCGTATGCAAATGACGTGGCTATTGCGGTTAGGGGAAAGTTTCCCAGCACTTTAAGAGAGGACGAGGACGAAGACACTACATGAAATGTGCTGTGTCTGTGTCCAGCACTGGAATTCAGAAGGAGTTCCACTTTAGATTCTCATTTCTTTGAGAACTTGTCTGATTTATCCGATGAGAACATTTGCAAGTTGTTGGTTTTTTTTTAAAGCGATCTAGATGGTTCAACGGTAAGATCTAAAAGGCATCTACCTTCTGCTGTTCCTGTGGTATCACAATGGTCGAAAACGTCTAAGTGAGTCTGATGGTATACTGCTACTAAACTTACTTACTTTATTTTACTATGACAGAACATTTGTACCACTAGCAGAACGTAGAATAGCGTTCCAAGCGCCTCGATCTTCTGATCTCATTTTATAATCTCTGACACCAAGTTTCGAGGTGTCTCCCACCTCCTGATCTTTTGGTCGTCCCGGTTTGCGTGTACCATTGTGTTTGCCTTCAAAAGGCTTCTTTTCCGGAGCTTCTTCATCCATTCTGACAACATGACCTAGCCAACGTAACCGTTGAATTTTGATACCGGTCGATACGGGATAATTATTAACACCATACAGGCTGGAACTTTCAGCTCCGACTTGTGTGGTGTCCATCGTTGTCACGGGAAGCTTAGCAGAAAGCTCCCACAGGTTGCGGATAGTGGAATTCTTCGTTTTTTTGCGGAGTAGCAGCAAATGCGGCAGTGGGAAGTCAGCTATTTTCGAGAGGAGAGTCTCAGTGAGGAGTTAGGTGGCACTGGCTCTTCATTAAACACTGAGTGCCAATAATACTCGAGATGACCAGGCGTGTTATTGGCGGCTTCAAATAACCAATGACCAACATCAGCGTCTGTTCCCAGGTTAGGGGCGGCAGGAGGCGTGCGTCGGATCATGGAGCAAGCGGCTCGCCACAACGAAAGATATTTGTGCGAAACCACAAAACCCATGCGGTTGGGGAGCTGGGTCAGTAACCCGCCCCGGGAAATTATGAGAATCACTATGAGAAACAAAAATAAATAGTAAAAACGGACCCACTCCTAACCTAAACTTACCTAATGTTTTATTCGAATATACCTTTTGAGTTGGAATTGAAAAATCTTTTTTTAAATCCATGATCTATGACTCATGAAATTGTTTCTTGCCGTGGTTAATATGATGATGTCAAGGGCGTATTGTATATATCATATATAGCAAGGCGCTGTTCCTCCTTCATGAGTCTACATTATTTTAATTTTGGGCCAATTTTATGTCCACCGCCGATAAGTGGCCAAACTATCAGGGTCACTCTGCCTTTGTAAGAATATTCTGTCTTCATCAATATCAAACAAATTTTCAAAATTGTTTACAAATTTGGACCAAATACTAATAAGTATAAGTCATTGTTCAATTGTGTATAACAAAATATTTTAGTAGCTATATATAAAAATAAACCGATCTGAACCATATACAACATGGATGTCGAAAAGCCTAACATAAGTCACTGTGTTAAATTTCAGTTAAATTGGATTATTAATGCGCCCTTTTTGGGGTCAAGACTTTAAATCGAGACATCGGTCTATATGGCAGCTATATGGAGATCTTGATCGATCTAGAACAAATTGCAGAAATATGTGGAGGGACTTAAATCTCTGTCCAAAATTTCGGCACATCGGATAATAAAGAGTGATTTGTTAAGAGCTTGATAACTTTTTTTTTAAAAAAAACGCATAAAATTTGCAAAATCTCATCGGTTCTTTATTTGAAACGTTAGATTGGTCCATGACATTTACTTTTTGAAGATAATTTCATTTAAATGTTGACCGCGGCTGGGTCTTAGGTGGTCCATTCGGAAAGTCCAATTTTGGGCAACTTTTTCGAGCATTTCGGCCGGAATAGCCCGAATTTCTTCGAAAATGTTGTCTTCCTAAGCTGGAATAGTTGCTGGCTTATTTCTGTAGACTTTATACTTGACGTAGCCCCACAAAAAATAGTCTAAAGGCGTCAAATCGCATGATCTTGGTGGCCAACTTACCGGTCCATTTCTTGAGATGAATTGTTCTCCGAAGTTTTCCCTCAAAATGGCCATAGAATCGCGAGCTGTGTGGCATGTAGCGCCATCTTGTTGAAACCACATGTCAACCAAGTTCAGTTCTTCCATTTTTGGCAACAAAAAGTTTGTTAGCATCGAACGATAGCGATCGCCATTCACCGTAACGTTGCGTCCAACAGCATCTTTGAAAAAATACGGTCCAATGATTCCACCAGCGTACAAACCACACAAAACAGTGCATTTTTCGGGATGCATGGGCAGTTCTTGAACGGCTTCTGGTTGCTCTTCACTCCAAATGCGGCAATTTTGCTTATTTACGTAGCCATTCAACCAGAAATGAGCCTCATCGCTGAACAAAATTTGTCGATAAAAAAGCGGATTTTCTGCCAACTTTTCTAGGGCCCATTCACTGAAAATTCGACGTTGTGGCAGATCGTTCGGCTTCAGTTCTTGCACGAGCTGTATTTTATACGGTTTTACACCAAGATCTTTGCGTAAAATCTTCCATGTGGTCGAATAACACAAACCCAATTGCTGCGAACGGCGACGAATCGACATTTCACGGTCTTCAGCAACACTCTCAGAAACAGACGCAATATTCTCTTCTGTACGCACTGTACGCATTCGTGTGGTTGGTTTAATGTCCAATAAAGTAAACTGAGTGCGAAACTTGGTCACAATCGCATTAATTGTTTGCTCACTTGGTCGATTATGTAGACCATAAATCGGACGTAAAGCGCGAAACACATTTCGAACCGAACACTGATTTTGGTAATAAAATTCAATGATTTGCAAGCGTTGCTCGTTAGTAAGTCTATTCATGATGAAATGTCAAAGCATACTGAGCATCTTTCTCTTTGACACCATGTCTGAAATCCCACGTGATCTGTCAAATACTAATGCATGAAAATCCTAACCTCAAAAAAATCACCCTTTAAATGCGCATTTAAGGGACCAAAACATTAAATCGAGAGATCGGTCTATATGGCAGCTATATCCAAATCTGGACTGATCTAAGTCAAATTGAAGAAGGATGTCGAAGGGCCTAACAAAACTCACTGTCCCACATTTCGGCGACATCGGACAATAAATGCGCTTTTTATGGGCCCAAAACCTTAAGTCGAGGGTCTATATGGCAGCTATATCCAAATCTGATCCGATCAGAGTCAAATTGAAGAAGGATGACGAAGGTCCTAACGCAACTCACTGTCCCAAATTTCAGCAAAATCGGATAATAAATAAGGCTTTTATGGGCCTGAGACCCTATTTCGGAGGATCGGTCTATATGGCAGTTATATCCAAATCTGAACCGATCTGGACCAAATTGAAGAATGATGTCGAAGGTCCTAACACAACTCATTGTCTTAAATTTCATCAAAAAAAAAAAAAAAATAACTTTTATGGGGCTAAGACCTCAAATCGGAGGATAGGTCTACATGGCAGCTATATCCAAATCTGGACCGATCAGTGCCAAATTGGACCGATCAGTGCCAAAGGGCCTAACACAACTCATGGTCTTAAATTTCATTAAAAAAATTTAGCTTTTATGGGCCTAAGACCCTAAATCGGAGGATCGGTCTATATGCCAGCTATATCTAAATCTGAACCAATTTGGGCCAAATTGACGAAGAATTTCGATGGGCCTAACACAACTCACTGTAACAAATTTCAGCACAATCGAATAATAAATGTGGCCTCTATTGGCCTCAGACCCTAAATCAGCGGATCGGTCTATATGGGCGCTATAAAGAGATAAACCGATATAGCCCATCTTCGAACTTAACCTGCTTATGAACAACAAGTAAAAGCGTGCTAAGTTCGGCCGGGCCGAATCTTATATACCCTCCACCATGGATCGCATTTGTCGAGTTCTTTTCCCGACATCTCTTCTTAGGCAAAAAAGGATATACGAAAAGATTTATATGGCAGCTATATCAAAACATGGACCGATATGGCCCATTTACAATCCCATCTACACTAATAAGAAGTATTTATGCAAAATTTCAAGCGGCTAGCTTTACTCCTTCGGAAGTCAGCGTGCTTTCGACAGACAGACGGACGGACGGACGGACATGGCTAGATCGACATAAAATGTCGCGACGATCAAGAATATATATACTTTATGGGGTCTCAGACGAATATTTCGAGTAGTTACAAACAGAATGACGAAATTAGTATATCCCTCATCCTATGGTGGAGGGTATAAAAAAAGATTCTGTGCAAAGTTTCAGCTCAATATCTCTATATTTAAAGACTATAGCGTGATTTCAACAGACAGACGGACGGACTTGTCTAGATCGTCTTAGATTTTTCCGCTGATCAAGAATATATATACTTTATAGGGTCGGAAATGGATTTTTCGATGTGTTGCAAACCGATTGACAAAATGAATATACCCCCATCCTTCGGCGGTGGGTATAAAAATAGGACTCTTCTATTTTACATATGGGAGATTTATGCACATTTGAACTGATTTTGATCAGTATGATCAAAGGTGTGAACATATTTAACAAAACAATCGTTGCCAAATTTCGTGAAGATCGAAAGTTGTAGCTACTACGGATTATAAGTGTAAATCGGCCGATAAATATGTATGGGAGCTGTATCTAAACCTTAACCGATTTGGATGAAATTTAATAGAGGTTTTCAGATGAGTAAAAGACCACTCAATACCAAATTTCGTGCAAACATTGAGGCAACTACGACCGTTTAAGTGAACATCGGGCGATATAGGATTGGAAATAACGGAAACAAGTAAAGCGTGCAAAGTTCGGTCGGGCCAAATCTCATGTACCCTCCACCATAGATCGCAATTGTCGAGTTCTTTTTCCGATATCTCTTTCTAGGCAAACAAAGTATAAAATAAAAGGATTGCTATGATATTGAAGCTGTATCAAGTCGTTGCTCGATTCGGACCATAATTGAATTGAATATTGGAGACCATAGTAGAAGTCATTGTGTAAAATTTCAACCAATTCGAATAAAAATTGCGCCCTTTAGGGGCTCAAGAAGTAAAATAGAGAGTCCCTTTTATATGGCTATAGACCGATTCGGACCATATATGACGCGTGTGTTGAAGGTAACGTTGTACAAAATTTCAGCAAAATCGGATAATAATTGCGCCGTCTGGAGAATCAAGAAGTCATGATCCAAGATCGGTTAATATGGCAGCTATATAAGGTTATGGACCAATAAAAACCATATTTGGCAAAGTTGTTAGAAGTCATAACAAAACACGTCTTGCAAAATTTCAACCAAATCGGAAAAGAATTGCGCCCTCTAGTGGCTAAAGAAGTCACGATTCAAGTAAGGTTTATATGGCAGCTATATTAGGTTATTGACCGACTTGAACCATACCTAGCGCAGATGCTGGATGTTTAATCAAAACACGCCGTGCAAAATCACCCAATCGGATAAGAATTGCACCCTCTAGTGGCTCAAGAAGTCAAGACCCAAGATTGGTTTATATGACAGCTATATCAAAACATAGACTGATATGGCCCATTTACAATCCCAACCGCTTGAAATTTGTGCATAATTTCAAGCGGCTACCTTCACTCCTCCGAAATTAAGTGTGCTTTCGACAGACAGGCGAACGAACATGGCTTGAGCGATTTAAAATGGCATGACGATCAAGAATATGTATACTTTATGGGGTCTTAGACGAATATTTCGAGGAGTTACAAACAGAATGACGAAATTAGTAAACTTCATCCTATGGTAGAGGGTATACAAATTGGAAAAAATATCTGACGGGGGTTACTTTAAAGGGAATAAACAAGTAAAAGCGTGCTAAGTTCGGCAGGGCCTAATTTTATATACCCTCCACCATGGATGGCATTTGTCAAGTTGTTTTCCCGACATCTCTTCTTAGGCAAAACAGGGATTAAAAAAAGATTTGCTCTGCTATTAGTGCAATATCAAGATATGGTCCGGTTTGGACCACAATTAAATTATATGTTGGAGACCTGTGTAAAATGTCAGCCAAATTGAATAAGAATTGCGCCCTTTGGGGGCTCAAGAAGTAAAATAGAGAGATCGATTTATATGGGAGCTGTATCGGGCTATCGACCGATTCAGACCATAATAAACACGTATGTTGATGGTCATGAGAGAATCCGTCGTACAAAATTTCAGGCAAATCGGATAATAATTGCGACCTTTAAAGGCTCAATAAGTCAAGATCCCAGATCGGTTTATATGGCAGCTATATCAGGTTATGAACCGATTTGAACCATACTTGGCACAGTTGTTGGATATCAAAACAAAACACGTCGTGCAAAATTTCATGCCAATCGGATAAGAATTGCGCACTCTAGAGGCTCAAGAAGTCAAGACCCAAGATCGGTTTATATGGCAGCTATATCAAGACATGGACCGATATGGCCCATTTACAATACCAACCGACCTACACTAATAAGAAGTATTTGTGCAAAATTTCAAGCAGCTAGCTTTACTCCTTCGGAAGTTGCGCACTCTAGAGGCTCAAGAAGTCAAGACCCAAGATCGGTTTATATGGCAGCTATATCAAGACATGGACCGATATGGCCCGTTTACAATACCAACCGACCTACACTAATAAGAAGTATTTGTGCAAAATTTCAAGCAGCTAGCTTTACTCCTTCGGAAGTTAGCGTGCTTTCGACAGACAGACGGACGGACGCACATGGCTAGATCGACATAAAATGTCACGATGATCAAGAATATATATACTTTATGGGGTCTCAGACGATTATTTAGAGTAGTTACAAACAGAATGACGAAATTAGTATACCCCCCATCCTATGGTGGAGGGTATAATAAATGATTTTTGAAAAAAAAAAAATAAATAAACAACTGTTCTTTATATCCACAACCATAGGATGGGGGTATACTAGTCAAGTCACTCGCTTTGTAACACCTCGCAATATTGATCTGCGACCCCATAAGATATATATATATTCTGGATCGTCTCGACATTCTGATGCGATTTAGGCATGTCCGTCCGTCTGTCGAAATCACGATAGCGTTCGAACGCGTAAAGCTAGCTGCTTTAAATTTTGCACCGATGCTTAATATTGGTGTAGGTCATTGGGGATTGCAAATGGACCATATAGGTTCAGATTTGCATAAAGCTCCCATATAAACCGATCTCCCGATTAGACTTCTTGAGCCCCTGAAAACAGCAATTTCGATCCGATTTGTTCTCTTATGACTTCCAACAATTGAGTCAAGTACGGTCAAAATCGGTTAATAACCTGATATAGCTCCCATATAAACCGATCTCCCGATTTGACTTCTTGAGCCCTTATAAACCAAGATTTTTGTCCAATTTAGCTCGTATAGCCCCCATTAACAACCGATCTCCTGATATGGCTTCATGTCCCCTTAGAGCTCGTAATGTTATTCTGATTAGGCTGACTCATATCTTATATGATAAATTTGGTTAAAATCGGTTTATGGTCCGATGTAGCTCCGGTATAAACTAATGTCTAGACTTGACCTATTAAGCTCCTAGAAGGAGCAATTGTTAACCGACATCAAAATGTGTAACCGACATTGGTGTTTGACATCAAATGTCTGTGTCAAATATAATCGAAATCGGTCAAAAAGCTAATATAGCTTCCATATTAGTCGGTCTCACAAATTGGCTTGATGTGCGCCCAAATGTTTCAATTCTAATACGATTTCACAGAAGCGACTGGTGAAATGGTCAAATGATCTAGTTTCCACTGAGTTTTATAAATTTTAATTCTCTCATCAATAAAATAGAGCAATACCTTAAATTTTCTTTAACAAAAACTGACAACAGGATATTTCTCTTCTGAAAGGACGCCTAGGGATTTAAATAAATAAATCTTGAATTCATCGTCCAAAAATATTCAATAGTATTTTCAGGGTGATTTAGATGAATTTCATTGTCTGACTTAGTTTTCACATGCGTATATCACTATTCGCCTTCACATTACTAGATTCCCCGAAAGGAATTCCCTATTTTATAGGCACCAGTTTTATGTTAAAGCCAGTAGCTTACTATCGGTTAAGTGTTTGGATTTCAGTTTTGTCACATGTCCTACGCAACATTAATGTGTATTGGGCTGTTGCCACAGCATTGCGTGATGCCACAGCATTCAGAATTCCTTGTGTGCAATGCATAATTAGTGGTGTAGGTCTAGGTCCTACACAAGGACATTGTCTGTCACTATCAAAAAGAAGTTGGAGTTGGAATGACACATGTTGGTAGAGAATTTTTATTTATATATAAGAGAGCAATTTCATTGTATGTCCGCAAAACATCCATTGAGTCGCTTAATATAAGAGTTAATCACACGGGAGAACAGTATGCGTTTAAACCAAATTTATTTTTATTTCGATTATTTGGGAGAAATTTCAACGGTAGACATCCCGTTGGTCAACAGCGACCGTCAAAGTGGACCCCAGAACTGGTTGGTCTAAAGAAAGGTTTGTATAAAACTCTTCAACAAGGCGAAAGCCACAGGGACACCATACAATTGGGACATCTATTAGGCTTCTCGGCAAAATTTTAACAAAATTTTCTCTAAAGACCGAATTGCATTGAAATTTTCTTTAAAGACCAAATTGCATTGAAATTTTTAATATTTTGCTCTCAACACAAATCGGGTGTTCTAGTTAGTATTTTTGTTAAAGATAAAATTAATTCCTAGGTAATGTATTGTAGCCGTTGAGTGAAGCGGAACTGTTTTTAATTCGCTCCTCTAAGAAAAAAAAATATATATATATATATTGGGTTGCAATGTAATTGCGGATTTTTTAAAAGAAAGTAAATGCATTCTTAATAAAATTTGGAATGAACATTAATCAAATATACTTTTTTTACACTTTTTTTCTAAAGCAAGCTAAAAGTAACAGCTGATAACTGACAGAATGCAATTACAGAGTCAAAAGCTGTGAAAAAATTTGTAGCGTGTTGTCCTCCCCTCCTATAGGTGTGGGTGCCTTTGCACCTGTAGTCGAGAGTAAGTTTCAAGAGCGCAACAAGTAGTCAGACTAATTAATGAGGAAGAAACGGATATGCACAGTTCGTCCCCAACCTTTAAGTAACGGTGGTGTTTCTGACTCGGATTCAGACAGCGACTGTGTCAATGAAACAGTCATCGCAGCTGAATCGAGAGATAAGGGCATCGGGATGGCAGCAGAAGTGAGCGATGGCTTTGCTAAGCTCACAAGCAGACCGAAAAAGCGATCCGGTGCACAACGAAGGAGACAGAGGAGTATGTACCGGCAGCATAATCGGGCGAAAGTGCAGCATGCTAGAAGGGATACAACTGACATTCCAAGCACTTCTACGGAAGCTTGAAAAAGAATCAGATCTCCCGAAGAGCATAACACTGCTAAAATACTGAAGAAGAAAAAGTGCTCCCCGCTTTCAAGTACTCAGGGAAAACCAAGCCAGCCATCCCGCAATGGCGACTCCTGCGGAGGTAGACAAAGTTGGAACAGGAACGAAGGAAGCACGCACGGCCCTTGAGTCTTCATGGAAGACTGTGACTTCCAATAGGCCAAAAGGCCACAGCCATCACAACGAAGGAGACAGAGGAGTATGTACCGGCAGCATAATCGGGCGAAAGTGCAGCATGCTAGAAGGGATACAATCGACATTCCAAGCACTTCTACGGAAGCTTGAAAAAGAATCAGATCTCCCGAAGAGCATAACACTGCTAAAATACTGAAGAAGAAAAAGTGCTCCCCGCTTTCAAGTACTCAGGGAAAACCAAGCCAGCCATCCCGCAATGGCGACTCCTGCGGAGGTAGACAAAGTTGGAACAGGAACGAAGGAAGCACGCACGGCCCTTGAGTCTTCATGGAAGACTGTGACTTCCAATAGGCCAAAAGGCCACAGCCATCACGGAAAGGGAAGATGGTCGCTGAGAATGGTAAGAAGACGCCCTCTTACGCTAGAGTAGCAGGGAAGCACAACAGAGATGAGCTGACTTATGCAGTCATCAATATCGGCTGTGCATCCGGTAGGATTCCACCGGTAGGATTCCACCAGATCGCAAGTGGAGTATCTGGTTATCGATCGGATTTTTAAACATGTGTGAAACTCTGTAGAGGGTCCACCCATACAAATGATGAGCTGCGAGTTTGCAGGGGACATCTTTACGCTGCGTTTTGCGTCGGTGGAATGTATTGATACGGTACGCCCTGGACCTTGTGAGAAAGATGGATATCCCCCAGCTCACAAAGGCGATGGTCTTCATCAAGGGATGGGGCAGTAAATTTGCGACGGAACGCATGTTGGGATTCTTGGGCGAGCAAAACCAAGGTTTGGTCGCAGGGAGGAGAAGGAGGAAGGAACTCTCTTTGTGGTTGGCATTGATCTAGTCTCCTTGACAAGTTTGGCTAAGACTAAAGGCATGGCGCACTACGGGAGCAGAGCTCTCTTTTTCAAGATTGGGAAGGCTAGGATAGGCAGAAATTTTCATTCTGCGACATCAGGCCGTTCAGTGGCAGGTGATTCAACACCGCCCAACAAACAGGGGGCTGACAACGAGACAATCACGGCATCTCTCAATATTGTAAAGACTAGGAGAAACAATGATCCCAATACTAAAATATCAGGCAGTGCAGTGGCGAGAGACTCAACACAGCCTAACAAACAGGAACCCGACGACGGACCCATTACCGACTTAAAGATTCGGAATACTGGGATGGGCAAAGATCCTGATATTGAAACATTAGGCAGCGCAGGACAGGAGACTCAATGCAACCCACGAACAGGGAGCCGATGATGGTTCCATCACCTAGTCCAAAGAAGCCCATTTACTTAATATTTTGAAGGCTAAGATAGGCAAAGATCCTAGTTTTGAAACATCAGGCAGTACAGGGAATAGAATCCCAATACAGTTTCACGAACAGGGACCCGTCGATGAAACCATGACCGACTTTATAAAAAGTCGGAAGACTAAACTAGGTAAAGAACCTAAAGCGATGACATCAGGCAGTGCAGTGATAGGAAAGTCAATGCAGTCTAAAGAACAGGGAGCAGACGATGAGATCATCACCTACTCCCAAGTAATCGGAGCGAGACTGCTAGAAAAGCTCTGATGGAGAAAATCAGCAAGGGCAAGATTCATATTGCCTTAATTCAAGAGTCATGGACGACCCGGAACGAAGTTTCTGGACTGAACCATATCAACTACCAATTATTCTATGCTATCACTGGTCCTAGGCCAAGGACCTGCGTTATTTGTCAAAAAATTTGAATTATATATTTTCCCCAGAGTTTTCAACGTGAAATGCAACAGTGGTGAGACAAGGAGACGGTAGAGCATACCTGGCATCACTTTATCTGCCTTTCGACTCTCCGACATCGCCACCCACGTCGGAGCTGCAACGGCTGGTGAGGAAAGCAAAACAGACAGGAAACGAGGTACTAATAGGGTGCGATGCGAACTCTCACCACATTTCGTGGAGTAGCACCAACACTAATAAGCGGGGCCAAGCCCTGGCAGAGTTCTTGAATATTAACGACTTAATAAAACTTCATATTGGTAACACCGCTACCTTTGTTAATAGGATTAGGGAGGAGGTATTAGATGTGACGATATGTTCGGAGGATTGGAGGGTCTCCATGGAACACTCTTCCTCTGACCATCGCTACTTTAGGTTTAGAATAGCACGGCCAGCGTCGAATCCGATAAGCTTTCGGAATAAATTGAAAACCACTTGGACAAAATTCGGAAGGCTACTGTGAAGAAGACTTGGGCAAGATAATTTAAATTATAAGCATAGAAGACATTGATGAAAATGTCAACAGGATTACGACTGCACTGGTGGGGTCCTTCGAAGATAGTCGTTCTCTTCGGGAAATGAAATCAGCCCAAGAAAATACCTATATGATCAGGGAGATTCGCAATATTGGGAAAGAGGTCCGCAGACTTTTTAACAGAGCACGTCGGAAAAAAGCCGAAGTTTATTGGGATGTGTATTACGCACAGGTCGATATCGTTAATAACGGCGCCAAGATAAAAAAGTTTCTCTCAAAAACCCATGTCCACACTGAAACTTTAGTAGACGACATGGGAGTGGGAGCAGAGACAACGGAGGACATGTTGAGAACTTTGGTAAAAACCCATTTTCCTCAGTATATGACGGGACTCAAGAAGACAATGGAACCTTGGAATAATGATGTTGATCAAAGGTTTTTAATTACGGAATTTATGGTGAAGGAATCCTTGAGGAGATTCAAACCATTTAAGTCACCCGGACCTGATGGAATATTTCCGGCGTTACTACAGAAAGAGGCAGCCGGCGCCTCATCTGGCCACTATTTTCTTAGCGTGGTATTTTATCGCCACTCCTATGGGTGACCACCATAAATGACCTATTACGGATGCAGACTGAGGAGGGAATTGAAACCATCTACGCAGACGATGTTATAATACTTCTAGGAGGTAAGGATCCGAATGAGATATCCAGAAGGCCGAAAGGGTCTTGCATATGGCATATGACTGGGCTAGACGCAGAGGTCTTAATGTTAACCCAAAGAAGACTGAAATATGCCTGTTCACGAGGAAGACGAAAGGTGGGCCAATTTGACGCACCATGTTTCCTCAATAAGACGATTTCGATATCTGACAAGGTCAAATACTTAGGTGTGACCTTGGACAGGAAACTTAATTGGAAGTGTCACATTCAAATGCGTACTGAGAAGGCTCACAGATGTTGGACACTATGTAGACCGTAAGCTCGAAATGGGGCCTGAATCCAAGGATAGACCACTGGCTCTACAGGAGCGGGATTAGACCAATACTTACTTACGCCTCAGTAGTTTGGTGGACTGCTATGGAGAAAAACTACAACATAAGGACCATACAACAGGTTCAGAGAACATGTTGTCTTGGCATAGGCGGAGCGATGAGGACCACACGGACTAGAGCACTGGAGACTATTCTAGATATCCGATCCATTGACATACAGATTAAGTATGAGGCATCCACTGCAGCTATGAGACTTAAGGTGATGGGAGAATGGATTGAGGATGGGAGCAGCTCATACCATCGCGGTATAATCGAGGCGACGATAGGAAGGGAAGAGGTTTCCGATCGGATACCTGAGATGAACCTTGAGATCGAATGCGAGGCACTTCCGATCGTATACTTAGGATAATTATGGAAGTCGAGTGCAAAGCACTGCTGCCATCGGCACAGTTTTGGATTGACGGAACCCTAGTATTGCCATTTGGAAGATCATGTTACACGGATGGATCAAAGCTAGAGGACAAAGTGGGCCTGTGGGTGTACATTAAGAACCCAGGAACTGAGATCTGTATTAGACTGATTAGACAGATTAACGCCTTCTCTGAGGATGGCAAAATCCGCATCGTTTGGGTGCCGGGCCATAAGGGGAAATAGGGGAAAATGAAAGGGCAGACGATTTGGAGAAATGAAAGAGCAGACGATTTGGCGCTGAAGGCCAGAGGACTGCCGTCAATAAACTTGGCTAACCAGAAGCCTTTCGGGTCGACGCAGTCCGAGTTAAGGGAGTGGGCGACGAATGCGCATGCAACATTGTGGAACAGCGAAACGGTCGGTAGGACGGCGAAAATCCTATGGGGGGATCCAGATCGTGAGAAGACGAGGCTATTGCTGAAAGGAAGGAAGAATGAGGTCAGTATAGCTATTTATATCATATTCCGACACAAAGGACTACGAGCTCACTTATGTAAAATCGGTGCGGAAGTGATAGCATGTCTAGGGCATGCGAGGAAGATAATGACACGTTGGAGCATTTCCTTTTCCCCGGCTTTCGCGTCTAACAGATATCGGCACTTAGGTGGAGACACAAATAAGGATTTTGTAAGTAGCACGGAATTTCTAACTTAAAATTTTCTTTTTAGAGGTTACTTACAGCAAGCCGATTACTGGCTTAGGTGTATGTCCATAGTGGCATGGGGCGGATTAATATCTACACCCTCTTTTCAACCTAACCTAAACTAACCTATTTCTAGGCAAAGTTGAAATATTAATTTTTCTACTAGCAAAATTTCAATAAAATTTCTCTACAGACAAAATTTCATTAAAAATGTGTCTTAAGGCATTGATTAGTGGGCATCTCGGGCTATTGAATGAAAAAGCTCTCTATCGTTTTTTGTTTTTTTTTTTTGTATTTTTCGAAAGCAATTTTTCGTTTTGAAAATTATCACTTTCAGTAAGGACAAATATTATTTTTTAGATGAGGAAAATATGTCACATAAAAATTTAAAACGCAAATAAGATTTACAGAAAAAGAGAAAAGTTCACAACTATAAGAACGTATAAATAAATTTCAGATATTTTCTCCAATATTGGCCAAATTTAAGACTTTAAGATTGAGCAACATTTGAAAGAAATTTTAACCCATCCTGTTTATGGAAAAATGATTATTGATCGACTTTAATGAAGTTCAAAGAAGAATTTGAGCAAATCGTTCGACTTTAATGCAGTTCAAAATATTGCTTTTCGTAAAAATTTTTCAAAATATATTTTCTTCAATTATCAGAAAAAAAAATTGTTAGTTGTTCTCAGTTTGTAATTGCCGAATTTTATAGAAATAAGAGAATCTATAATTAACTGTTGAAATGTATTGAATTCACAAAATTTTGAGAAATAATTGAATAACCCCCATCTTATTATAAAACTGAATTATTCGCACAGAAAGGCATATTCTGAAGGAATTTGGAAGTGATATAATCGACCTATTAATAATGTTTTGGCAAGCAATGCATAGTTAAGCTCACACTTTATAACCAGACTAGCTGGATCGGATTTGGCTATAAAAAGGAGGCCCCTTATCATTGAGCTTAAACTTGAATCGGACTGCACTCATTGATATGTGAGAATTTTGCCCCTGTTCCCCTGTTTATCTGAATCCCATTTTATCTTCATTGGTCTACGAATTTATGTTTGAATGTAAGGTGTAGTCCATTCTTAAAATACTTTATTGCATTTCTCATGATGTCTGATTTATGGGTGTTTTCGGGGTGAGGTGGTCCCCCAGACACTTGGCCCTGAAAACATATCAGCATCGTGCTCTTCTTTCAAATACCATTTATTTAACCCCCAAATTGCGATTGGTTTCGTATGGAGTTTACAGGATGAGGCGTCCCCCAAACACATGGTCCCTAAATTCTAATCTCCAATACCTTTCATTTGGGGGTGTTTTGGGGAAGGAGTGATGCCTTAAATAAATGGTCCTACATTCGGATATCAAATTCGTATTCTACTCCCAAATACCCTTAATTGAGCCTTATATTGCGATGATCAGTGGGGTATTTTGAGAAAATTGGTCTCGAAAGTGGGTTTCAATTCTTCCTTTCATTTAAGCCTCATATTGACATGGTTGGTAAATATGTCTGATTTAGTGGTGTTTTCGGGAGTTTGGTGGTCCCCCAAACACTAAGCCTAGAAAATATATCAGCAATGTGCGCTATTCTCATATATTTGAACCCCATACCGCCATTGGCCTCCAAATTTGATATCAAATTCGTTTTCTAATCTCAAATACCATTCACTTAAACCCCTTATTGAAAAGGCCAGCAAATATGTCCGGTTTGGGCTATGGGCCCTAAAAACAATGAATATCGAGCTCCACGGTCATGAAGACCCAAATTATCTTGGTGAGCAAATACGTCCTACTTGGGGGTTGTTATGGTGCTGGGACGTCCCCTAGAAAGGTGGTCCTGAATGTTGATTTCAGATCCATGGTCTACCCCCAAATACCCTTCATTTGAGCTCCATTTTGCCATAGTCGACCAACATGACCGATTTGGGAGGTGTTTTCGGGAATGGGGCGGCCACTCAGTGACATGCCTTTGAAAATATATATCAGATTCGTGTTCTACTCTAAAATACCTCTTATTTGAGCCTCATATTGCAATGGTCAGCAAATACTTTCTATTTGGGTGGTGTTATGGGGGTGGGGTGGCTCCATAGACACTTTTCCTGAACATTGATGTCAGGTTCGTGCTTTACTTCCAAAGACCCTTCATTTGCTATGGTCGTAAATTTGTCTTCTTTGGGGGTTGATTGCGGGGATGGGCGGCCAAAACATCCCCCCAAACACTTGGTCTCACATCTGGATAGCAGATTCGTATTCTACACTCAAATACCTTTTATATTGAGGGAAATAAAATAATAAGTCCTGTTTTGGGGAAGGGGTGGACCCCGAGAAACTTTGCCCCGAATTTGGATATCAGTTTCGTATTTTACTCGCAAATACCTTTCATTTGAGTCCCATATTGGCATGGTCGGTAAATATATCCGATTTAGGGATGTTTTGGGGGTTGGGGTGTTTCTCCAAACACTGGTCCGACAATTGAATATCAGATTCGTTTTCGAATCCTAAATACCTTTCGTTTGAGTCCCATATTGTCGTGATTGGTTAGAATTGATTGGGTCAGGTTCGTTTTAGAAAATAAGGGGGTTGAATTTTCTATTTAAAACGGTATGTTAAGGTTAAAATATCGCTGAAACTAAGAAAATTGACTTTGGGACAAGACAACAGTGCGCCTTAGTTAATGACACAAAAAAGCTTTACAAATAGGAGCTTCTTTTATCGTGTAGTTATTTTAGGTTAAGATGCTAAGTTTAAAAAAAAAACAAGTAAAATCGTGCTAAGTTCGGCCGGGCCGAATCTTATATACCCTCCACCATGGATCGCATTTGTCGAGTTCTTTTCCCGGCATCTCTTCTCAGGCAAAAAAGGATATAAGAAAAGAGTTGCTCTGCTATTAAAACGATATCAAGATATGGTCCGGTTCGGACCACAATTAAATTATATGTTGGAGACCTGTGTAAAATTTCAGCCAATTCGTATAAGAATTGCGCCCATTGGGGCTCACGAAGTAAAATAGAGAGAACGATTTTTATGGGATCTGTATCGGGCTATAGAACGATTCAGACCATAATAAACACGTTTGTTGATGGTCATGAGAGGATCCGTCGTACAAAATTTCAGGCATATCGGATAATAATTGCGACTTCTAGGGGTCAAGAAGTCAAGATCCCAGATCGGTTTATATGGCAGCTATATCAGGTTATGAACCGATTTAAACCATACTTGCCACAGTTGTTGGATATCATAACAAAACACGTCGTGCAAAATTTCATTCTGATCGGATAAGAATTGCGCACGCTAGAGGCTCAAGAAGTCAAGACCCTAGATCGGTTTATATGGCAACTATATCAGGTTATGGACCGATTTGAACCATACTTTGCACAGTTGTTGGATATCATAACAAAACACGTCGTGCAAAATTTCATTCTGATCGGATAAGAATTGCGCACGCTAGAGGCTCAAGAAGTCAAGTCCCCAGATCTGTTTATATAACAGCTATATCAGGTTATGAACCGATTAAAACCATACTTGGCACAGTTGTTGGATATCATAACAAAATACTACGTGCCAAAATTCTTTCAAATTGGATAAGAATTGCGCCCTCTAGAGGCTCAAGAAGTCAAGACCCAAGATCGGTTTATATGACAGCTATATAAGGTTATAGACCGATTTGATCCATACTAGGCACAGTTGTTGGATGTCGTAACAAAACACGTCGTGCAAAATTTCATTCCAATCGGATAAGAATTGCGCACTCTAGAGGCTCAAGAAGTCAAGACCCCAGATCGGTTTATATGGCAGCTATATCAGGTTATGGACCGATTTGAAACATACTTGGCACAAATGTTGGATATAATAACAAAACACGTCGTGCAAAATTTCATTCCAATCGGATAAGAATTGCGCACTCTAGAGGCTCAAGAAGTCAAGACCCAAGATCGGTTTATATGGCAGCTTTATCAGGTTATGGACCGATTTGAACCATACTTGGCACAGTTGTTGGATATCATAACAAAACACGTCGTGCAAAATTTCATCCCAATCGGATAAGAATTGCGCACTCTAGAGGCTCAAGAAGTCAAGACCCAAGATCGGTTTATATGGCAGCTATATCAAAACATGGACCGATATGGCCCATTTACAATACTAACCGACCTACACTAATTAGAAGTATTTGTGCAAAATTTCAAGCGTCTAGCTTTACTCCTTCGGAAGTTAGCTTTCGACAGACAGACGGACGGACGGACGGACAGACGGACGGACATGGCTAGATCGACATAGAATTTCACGACGATCAAGAATATATATACTTTATGGGATCTCTGACGAGTATTTCGAGTAGTTACAATCAGAATGACGAAATTAGTATACCCCCATCTTATGGTGGAGGGTATAAAAACAGGGGATTCGTTTTGTCAATCTGGCACACTTTTTTGTTGACAAATTACACATTTTCCGAAGTAAAGCATTATTTTGTAGAAATAAATCCACAACGTTGTGCAATAAATGATCAAAGTAATAATTTTCTTATAATGCAAAAAATTTCCAATTTTCTTTCAATGTCACCCTGTAACAAAGAATATGTCAATGTATTTCTTATAGCAACGAAAATTTCTTCTGCTCGATACCGCTGATTGTCCGCGGCTGCCGTCGCAGGTGCTCGGTATGGAGCATTCCACTATCCGCAAGCTGTGAACGCGCCCTGTACCTCGCAGTGACAGTATTGAATACTCAATGTTCCAGCCTGTGTGATGCTCATAGCTATCCCGTACCTAAGTGTTTGGCTGGACAGGAAATTGAACTTCAAGTCAACAGCGGGCATGTACTGGTGTTGTGGGTCCGTCCTTGAATGTCGCAGATCCCTCTACAAGGCTGAACTGTTAAAAATTCACCTGTTCTGCATGCCAGGTCACAGAAATATCCCAGGCAATTATGGAACAGATGAGCTTGCGAGACAAGGAACTACTATACACAATTGTGGGTATGCCTCTAGCGACATGTAGGCTAAAACTTCAGTATCAAGTCAAAAGGCAACGAATGACGAATGGTCACAAAGTGCGGGTTGTGGACGCTCCAAACGATTCTGTAAACATTCGCAAGTTGTTGGCGACCTGTAGAGTCAAGCATCAAGGTTAGAGGCATAAAATGGAAAACAATTCAGGATTTTGTGAGCGCAACGGAATCGCTGATTTCATGATTTAGAGCATATAAATAGCAAAACAAGTAAAAAGGCATTTGGTTTGGCTGGGCCGAACTGTGGATACCCAACACCTCGGGTATATATGTAAGCCACCTTTGGTCATAATTCCGTGAAAATGCATCATTTTTGCACCTAGAGCAGATATTTCCAAATATGGTCCAATTTAGACCAAATTCGGCACGGACATTGTTCAATTTTGTAGAACAAATATAGACCAATCTGTAACATATAAGACACGGATGTCGAAAAGCCTAACATAGGACATTGTGTCAAATTTCAGCGAAATCGGATAATAAATGCGCCTTTTATGGAACCAAGATTTTAAATCGAGAAATCGGTCTATATGGCAGCTATATCCAAATCTGGAACGATCTGGGAAGTCTTCTAGAAGGATATCGAGGGGCCTAACACAACTCACTGTCCTAAATTTTAGCGAAATCGGACACAAAATACGCCCTTTATGGGCCCAAGACTTCAAATCGAGAGAGTGGGCGAAAGCAACTCACTGTCTCAAAATTTCAGCAAAATCGGATAATAAATGTAGCTTTAATGGGCCTTAGACCTTAAATCGACAGATGGGTCTAAATGGAGCTGTATCAAGATATAGTCCAATATAGTCCAACTTCGAAATTTATCTGCCTATGGACAAAAAAAGAATATGTGCTACGTTTCTGTTTTTAAAGACTGTGGCGTGATTTCAACGGACAGACGAATGGACGGACGGACATGGCTAGATGGTGTTTGATTTTTTAGAATGATCTAGAATGTATACACTCTAGTCGGAAATGGATATCTCGATGTGTTGCAATTGGAATTACAACATGAATATAGTTCTATCCTTCGGTGGTATATATAAAACAAGTAACAGCGTGCTAAGTTCCGCCGGGACGAATCTTGGGAACCCACCACCATGGATTCTGCTAAAAATTTTTACAAATTAAATTTTATTCTACATACCAAACTTCTGGAAAATCAGCAAAAATTAAAGCTTCTTAGAGCCGATTAAGGATAATCGAGTGACCGGTTTATATGGGAGCTATATCAGGTTATAGACTGATTTGGACCGTATATGGCATAGTTGCTGGAAGTCGTAACGGAGCTCTACATGCCAAATTTTAGCCCAAATCGGAGAAAAATTGCGAACTGCAGGAGCTCAAGATGTCAAATTGTGAGATCGGGATATATGGGAGCTATAACAAGTTAAAGACCGTTTTGGACCGTACATCGCACAGTTGTTGGAAGTCGTAACGGATCACTGTGTATAAAATTTTAGCCAAATCGAATAGAGCAAAGAAGTTATATAGGGCTCAAAAAATCAAATCGGAAGATCGTTTGATATGGGATCTATATCAGGTTATAGACCGATCTAGACCGTACTTGGCACAGCTGTTGGAAGTCATAACAGAAACTATGTGCAAAATTTTAGCCAAATCGGAAAGAATTTGTGGCTTCCACGGGCTCAAGAAGTCAAATCCGGAGATCGGTTTTAAGGGAGCAATTCCTATTTTCTACGCATTCGTCGTTAATTGGTTGAGTCAGTCTACCCAAATTCGTGTTTCTGTTGACAGCCGAAATCACGATAATATTCGAACGAATGAGGATAGCTTCTTTCATGAAATTTTTCATAGATACTACCTATTGATGTAGGTCGTTGGCCGTTGCAAATGGTTAATTTTGTCCGGCTTGATTTTAGTTTATAATAATAAAAAAAATTAAAACAATTAAAAACTCTTTTGTACTACGTTTCTAAACATGGACACATTTTTAAAGATTTTAGTTTTGGGTACAGTTCCCATATTATACTACAATGAAATCTTCATTTGTCAATTTCGTCTCTTATGACTCTTCTGATCACTAGTGAATTTCATAGAAGAAGATATCGCTCCCATGTATATGTATCGACAGATTTTAACTTCTAGAACTGTTGCAAGCTCATTTATCAACCGATTTCCTCAAAATTTTGCACAACTATTTCCTCTATGACTCCTAAAATTTGGTTTCTAATTGAAATTCTACATAGAGACAAGATTTTAGTGACATTTTACCAAAAACAAAATATCGATTCGATTGCATCCGGCCTGTTGCGCCTTCATTAGCACCACGAAAAAAAAGTTTCTTACTTACTACCATGTTTATCTCCCCAGAAGAATTTGATTATCTACTGCCAAATTCCGTTTGTTGATCCACATAAAGCCATGATTGACAAATATTCACATTGTATGAGGTGTTTTTAGGGGTAGGCAACCTCCTATCACTTGAACCTCATTGTTAATACCATATTCGTAATCTACTCCAGAATACCTTGTATTTGAGTCCAATATTATCATAATCGTGAGGCGGCCCCCTTACACCCAAGTTTAAATATTCGATAATCGTTTTCGTACTCCACTCTCGAATACCTTTCATTGGAGCCCCTTATTGTCCCAATCGATCACTTTTCACGTTTCGTTTGAGTCCCATACTGTCTCGATCGGTCCAGTTTGATTTTGGGCGGTACTATTGTAGCGGTTGCGGGCTTGGGACGGCTCCCTAGGTACTTGGACCCAATTTTAAATGTGATATTCAAACCATTCTCCCAAATACCTTTCATTGGAGTCATATATTGTCCCGATCGGTCTATTTTTTATTTTGGGCGTACTCTTGGGGCGACGCTCTAGGTATTTGGACGGATAAACAAACGAACATCATTGAAATCAGCTTATAATTTAATAACGATCAAGAATATGTATACTTTGTATGTTTGGAAATTGATATTGCGATGTGCTCCAAACGTAATATCAAAATTAATGTGCCCACAATTCTGTTGATTCTGAGTTTGGCTGTAGATTTGTGGTTTGAAGGGTAATACAACTTGCTTAGATTTACTTGTCTCCGAAAATCCTATGAGTAGATCCGCATCGTGAGAAGACGATGCTATTACTGAAAGGAAATAAGACGATGGTCAGAATAGCTTTCGGTATCATTACGGGATGCATAGGACTACGAGCTCACTTATACAAAGCATATGTAGGGCATGTGGTACCATATGTTGGGCATGTGGTGAAGATGATGATACGTTGAAGCATTTCCTATGTCATTGAAATCTGTTAGCCGAACGTGGGCAAAATGACTGATTTAGCGCCGCAAAACTTAATTTTCCACTTGTTTAAATTCGGCAAAATTGTACCTCAATCGATCACTAACATTCGGCTTATCTTAGAAATAGATCTACATTGATCGATTTGGTCCAGTAGAACAGCTGTAAGCTGTCAAAGCCAAAATATGTTTCAGCGGGTGCATACTAAGTATTACCACGTGTTTATTTATACCCTCCACCATAAGATGGGGGGTATACTAATTTCGTCATTCTGTTTGTAACTACTCGAAATATTCGTCTGAGACCCCACAAAGTATATATATTGCTGATCGTCGCGACATTCTACGTCCATCTAGCCATGTCCGTCCGTCTGTCCGTCCGTCCGTCCGTCTGTCTGTCGAAAGCACGCTAACTTCCGAAGGAGTAAAGCTAGAAGCTTGAAATTTTGCACAAATACTTCTTATTAGTGTAGGTCGGTTGGTATTGTAAATGGGCCATATCGGTCCAGGTTTTGATATAGCTGCCATATAAACCTATCTTGGGTCTTGACTTCTTGAGCCTCTAGAGTGCGCAATTCTTATCCGATTGGAATGAAATATTGCACGACGTGTTTTGTTTTGATATCCAACAACTGTGCCAAGTATGGTTCAAATCGGTTCATAACCTGATATAGCTGCCATATAAACCGGTCTTGGGTCTTGACTTCTTGAGCCTCTAGAGTGCGCAGTTCTTATCCGATTGGAATGAAATTTTGCACGACGTGTTCTGTTATGATATCCAACAAGTATGCTAAGTATGGTTCAAATCGGTCCATAACCTGATATAGCTGCCATATAAACCGATCTTGGGTCTTGACATCTTGAGCCTCTAGAGGGCGCAATTCTTATCCGATTTGAATGCATTTTTGCACGAAGTGTTTTGTTATGACGTCCAACAACTGTGCCAAGTATGGTTCAAATCGGTCCATAACCTGATATAGCTGCCATATAAACCGATCTAGGGTCTTGACTTCTTGAGCCTCTAGAGTGCGCAATTCTTATCCGATTGGAATGAAATATTGCACGACGTGTTTTGTTTTGATATCCGACAACTGTGCCAAGTATGGTTCAAATCGGTTCATAACCTGATATAGCTGCCATATAAACCGGTCTTGGGTCTTGACTTCTTGAGCCTCTAGAGTGCGCAATTCTTATCCGATTGGAATGAAATTTTGCACGACGTGTTCTGTTATGATATCCAACAAGTGTGCTAAGTATGGTTCAAATCGGTCCATAACCTGATATAGCTGCCATATAAACCGATCTTGGGTCTTGACTTCTTGAGCTTCTAGAAGGCGCAATTCTTATCCGATTGGAATGAAATTTTGCACGACGTGTTTTGTTATGATATCCAACATCTGTGTCAAGTATGGTTTAAATCGGTTTATAACCTTATATAGCTGCCATATAAACCGATCTTGGGTCTTGACATCTTGAGCCTCTAGAGGGCGCAATTCTTATCCGATTTGAATGCATTTTTGCACGAAGTGTTTTGTTACGACGTCCAACAACTGTGCCAAGTATGGTTCAAATCGGTCCATAACCTGATATAGCTGCCATATAAACCGATCTTGGGTCTTGACTTCTTGAGCCTCTAGAGTGCTCAATTCTTATGCGATTGGAATGAAACACGATGTGTTTTGTTAAGATATCCAAAAAGTGTGCCAAGTATGGTTCAAATCGGTCCATAACCTGATATTGCTGCCATATAAACCGATCTGGGATCTTGATTTCTTGAACCTCTAGAGGTCGCAATTATTATCCGATTTGCCTGAAATTTTGTACTACGGATCCTCTCATGACCGTCAACATACGTGTTTATTATGATCTGAATCGGTCTATAGCCCAATACAGCTCCCATATAAATCGATCTCTCTATTTTCTTGAGCCCCCAAAGGGTGCAATTCTTATTCGATTTGGCTGACATTTTGCACAGTTCTCCAACATGTAATTTAATTGTTGGACCACAATACCATATCTTGATATCGCTCTAATAACAGAGGAAATCTTTTCTCATATCCTTTTTTGTCCAAGAAGAGATGCCGGGAAAAGAACTCGACAGATGCGATCCATGGTGGAGGGTATATAAGATTCGGCCCGGCCGAACTTAGCACGCTTTTACTTGTTGCATTATCAAACAGGTTATAAATTTGCGTTTGTGTCAATTAATTAAACAAAAGTTTGTGTTTTTCATTGCGAGAGGTACACAGATAAAAATAATCTTGAAAAACAACAACTTTGGTCGCAAAAACAACTACGAACGTTGTTAATTTTCCTGTAACAATTTATTTTGAATCTCAACGACCCAAAGTATAAATTTGTTGTTGAAAGGCACTCCTTGCAAGCCAACATATAACAACAACAACAATATATCCATAAGCAAGGCAAAAAACCATCTAACCAGCCAACGCATGTGCTTTGCTTCGGGTGGTTGTGTTCTTGTTGTTTGTTCGGGCTCGCGCTGCTTTGTCTTGTTCGTTTAACTGCTGCTCTCGGGTTTTCCTCTGTCACTCTGTACTATTACCCTTAAAAACAAATTTTAATAACTTTGGTATTGGAACTCATGACTGATGCTTGGTGGTCTTGCACGCATCCTCTAGCCTACCGACATCATCATCTTTATGATGAAGTAAACATAAAAAAAGCGTGCTAAGTTCGGCCGGGCCGAATCTTATATACACTCCACCATGGATCGCATTTGTCGAGTTCTTTTCCCGGCATCTCTTCTTAGGCAAAAAAAAGGATATAAGAAAAGATTTGCTCTGCTATTAGAGCGATATCAAGATATAGTCCGGTTTGGACCACAATTAAATTATATGTTGGAGACCTGTGTAAAATGTCAGCCAATTCGAATAAGAATTGCGCCCTTTGTGGGCTCAAGAAGTCAAATAGAGAGATCGATTTATATGGGAGCTGTATCGGCCTATAGACCGATTCAGACCATAATAAACACGTATGTTAATGGTCATGAGAGAATCCGTCGTACAAAATTTCAGGCAAATCGGATAATAATTGCGACCTCTAGAAGCTCAAGAAGTCAAGATCCCAGATCGGTTTATCTGGCAGCTATATCAGGTTATGAACCGACTTGTACTTGATTTGACATAGTTGTTGAAAGTAACAATAAAAAAAGTCTTGCGAAATTTCAGCCAAATCGGATAGAAATTGAGCCCTCTAGAAGCTCAAGAAGTCAAGTCCCCAGATCTGTTTATATGACAGCTTTATCAGGTTATGAACCGATTTGAACCATATTTGGCACAGTTGTTGGATATCATAACAAAATACTTCGTGCCAAAATTCATTCAAATTGGTTAAGAATTGCGCCCTACAGGCTCAAAAAGTCAAGACCCAAGATCGGTTTATATGACAGCTATATAAAGTTATAGACCGATTTAAACCATACTTGGCACAGTTGTTGGATATCGTAACAAAACACGTCGTGCAAAATTTCATTCCAATCGGATAAGAATTGCGCACTCTAGAGGCTCAAGAAGTCAAGACCCCAGATCGGTTTATATGGCAGCTATATCAGGTTATGAACCGATTTAAACCATACGTGGCACAAATGTTGAATATAATAACAAAACACGTCGTGCAAAATTTCATTCTAATCGGATAAGAATTGCGCCCTCTAGAAGCTCAAGAAATCAAATCCCCAGATCTGTTTATATGACAGCTATATCAGATTATGGACCGATTTCAACCATACATGGCACATTTGTTGGATATCATAACAAAACGTGTCGTGCAAAATGTCATCCCAATCGGATAAGAATTGCGCACTCTAGAGGCTCAAGAAGTCAGCTATATTAAAACATGGAGCAATATGGCCCATTTACAATACCAACCGACCTACACTAATTAGAAGTATTTGTAGAAAATTTCAAGCGGCTAGCTTTACTCCTTCGGAAGTTAGCGTGTTTCGACAGACAGACGGACGGACGGACGGACAGACGGACGGACATGGCTAGATCGACATAAAATTTCACGACGATCAAGAATATATATACTTTATGGGGTCTCAGACGAATATTTCGAGTAGTTACAATCAGAATGACGAAAGTAGTATACCCCCCATCTTATGGTGTAGGGTATAATAAACAATAAGTGCTGCTGCACAGTAATAGGTGTCTCAATTAATTAAATAAAACCAAGTAAAAAGGCGTTAAGTTCGGCGGGGCCGAACTTTGGATACCCACCACCTCGGGTATATATGTAAACCACCTTTCATCAAAATTCGGTGAAAATTTCATACTTTATGTCCCATATCAGTTACAATATGTTCCGATTCGGGCCAAATACTAGTAAGTACAAGTCATTGTTCAATTGTGTACAGCAAAATTTTGAACCGGTCTGAACCATATACAACATAGATTTCGAAAAGCCTAACTAAGTCACTGTGTCAAATTTCAGTGAAATCGGATTATAAATGCGCCTTTTATGGGCCAAGACTTTAAATCTTTAAATAATTTGGGCCAAGTTGCAGAAAAATTTCGGAGAGCCTAACACAACTCACTGTCCCAAATTTCGACGAAATCGGACAATAAATGCGCCTTTTATGGCCCAAAACCTTAGATCGAGAGATAGGTCCATACGGCAGCTATATGCAAATCTTGATCGATCTGAGCCAAATTGCCGAAGTATGTCGAGGGGCTTAACTAAACTCACTGTCCCAAATTTCGGCGACATAGGACAATAATTGCGCGTTTTATGGGCCCAACGCTTTTAATCGAGAGATCGGTCTATATGGCAGCAATATTCAAATCTGGACCGATCTGAGCCAAATTGAAGAATGAAGTCGAACATCGTCAAATTTCAGTGAAATCGGATTATAAATGCGCCTTTTATGGGGCCAAGACATAAATCCAGATATCAGTCTATATGGCAGCTATATCCAAATCTGAACTGATTTGGGCCAAGTTGCAGCAAAATTTCGGAGAGCCTAACACAACTCACTGTCCCGAATTTCGGCGAAATCGGACAATAAATGCGCCTTTTATGGCCCCAAAGCTTTAAATCGAGAGATCGGTCAACATGGCAGCAATATTCAAATCAGGACCGATCTGAGCCAAATTGAAGAATGAAGTCGAACTTCGTAGCACAACTCACTGTCCTAAATTTCGGCGAAATCGGTCAATAAATGCACCTTTTATGGGCCCAAAACCTTAAATTGAAAGTTCGGTTTATATGGCAGCTATATCCAAATCTGGACCGATCTGTGCCTCAATTAAGAAGTATGTCAATGAGCTTAATTTAACACACTTAACTTAACTCACGCCTTTTATGGGCCTAAGACCCTCAATCGGATGATTGGTGTATATGGCAGCTATATCCAAATCTGAACCGATCAGGGCAAATTGAAGAAAGATGTCGATGGGCCTAAGACAACTCACTGTCCCAAATTTCAGCAAAATCGAATAATAAGTGTGGCTTTTATGGGCCTAAGAACCTAAATCTGAGGATCGGTCTGTATGGCAGCTATATCTAAATCTGGACCGATCTATGCCAAATTAACGAAGAACATCGAAGGACCTAACACAACTCACTGTCCCAAATTTCAGCAAAATCGGATAATAAATGTGGCTTTTACGTGCCTAAGACCCTAAATCGGAGGATCGGTCTATATGCAGCAATATCCAAATCTGAACCGATCTGAGCCAAATAGACAAAGGATGTCAAAGGGGCTAACATAACTCACTGTCCTAAATTACAGCTAAATCGGATAATAAATGTGACTTTTATGGGCCTAAGACCTTTAATTTGAGGATCGGTCTGTATGGCAGATATATCCACATCTGGACCGATCTAAGCCAAATTAACGAAGGGTGTCGAAGGACCTAACACAACTCACTGTCCCAAATTTCAGCAATATCGGATAATAAATGAGGCATTTATGGGCCTAAGACCCTAAATCGGAGGATCGGTATATATTGCAGCAATATCCAAATCTGAACCGATCTGAGCCAAATAGACGAAGGATGTCAAAGGGCCTAACACAACTCACTGTCTTAAATTACAGCTAAATCGGATACTAATTGTAGCTTTTATGGGCCTAAGACTCTTAATCTGAGGATCGATCTATATGGCAGCTATATCCAAATCTGGACCGATCTGGGCAAAAGGACATTCGGGGGCCTAACACAACTCTCTGTCCCAAATTTTAGCAAAATCGGATAATAAATGTGACTTTTATGGGCCTAAGACCCTAAATCGGCCGATCGGTCTATATGGGGCTATATCAAGATATAGTCCTATATAGCCCATCTTTAAACTTTACCTGCTAATGGACAAAAAAAGAATCTGTGCAAAATTTCAGCTCAATATTTCTATTTTTAAAGACTGTAGCGAGATTTCAACTGACAGACGGACTGACATGTCTAGATCGTCTTAGATTTTTACGTTGATCATGAATATATATACTTTATAGGGTCGGAAATGGATATTTCGATGTGTTGCAAACGGAATGACAAATTGAATATACCCCCATCCTTCGGTGGTGGGTATAAATAAGGTAAAAACCACTCTCAAAATTTTTTTCTGAATGCGAAATACTTATTATACCCACCACCGTAGGATAGGGGGTATATTCATTCAGTCATTCCGTTTGCAACACACCGAAATATCAACTTCCGCCCCTACAAAGTATATATATTTCGGATGGTCGTCCGATTCTAAGACGATTTACCGATGTCCGTGTGTCTGTCCGTCCGTCTGTTGTAATTACTCTAGGGCCTTCAAAAATTGAGATATTGAGCTGAAATTGGCACAGATACGTCTTTTTGATGCACGCTGGTTAAGTTCTTGAACGGGCTAAATCAGACGATATTTGGATATAGCTGCTATATAGACCGATTTTCCGATAATAGACCCTTTATTGGACCCTTAATGCCCATAAAAACTTTATTTTTCATCCGATTTTGTTGAAATTTGAAACAGTGATTAGAATAAGCCTTCCCGACAACTGACCCAGATACTGTTCAAATCGGACTATATTTAGATATAGCTACCATATAGACCGATCTCCGATAAAGGGTCTGAAGCCCATAAAAGCTTTATTTATCACCCAATTTCCCTGAAAGTTGAGACAGTGTGTTGATTTGAGCCTCCTCGGATTGATTGAGCTTAATATGGTTGAGGGCGGACTATATTTAGATATAGCTGCCATATAGACCAATCTGCTGATAAAACATCATCCTTAGTTGTGCCCATACAGGGACGGAAGATAAAGACGGGAAGACCAATGATAGTTTCTACGTGCGTTTTGGGCGAGAATATGACCGCTGCCCCGCACATGATATTCAAATCGTGTTGGGAGATTTTAAGAAAGGAAAATATTTTGGCCCAACAGTCGGAAAGTTTAGCCTTCACCAAGAAATTTTCGGAATGGATTGAGGCAAATAGACTTCGACGCGGCAAAGAACATGGTATTTAGCAGAACCAAGTTCCACTATAGAAGGATTCGCACGGCCACATGGCTGTCACATGAAAAGCATGTAATAGATGGATGGCATTCAACCAATTTGTGAGATTCACGATCGATCCGAGGGACGAACATCCATTCGGAACATTACATTGTTGCAGCAGAGCGTCGTGCCCGTCTTAGTGTGGCGAGAAATGTACTATCTGATACTGCATGGAAGATGGACGTCGGAAAGCTGCAAATACAACAAGTGGAAACGGCATACTCCACTCGACTGACCCAATTGCTTGAAAAAAAGAGTAGAACAGTGCAATGGCAAACCATTGCTCACTCCACGGAAAGAGCAGTTGGATACCATAATGTGTGCCACCTAGTCAGAACGAGGCCCACATAGTAGTTACACGGCTTAAAGACAACAAGCCAAAAGGTGCCGATAGTTAGACGGCTGAACTGTTTAAGATCAGAAGCGAAGCGCTTATTAGGTCTCTGCATCAGCTCGTCTGCGCAATATAGCTCAAAGTACGCATACGCCATTATTGGAACCTCTACATATTATGTCCCGTACACAAGAAAGGGGGCAAACAAGTATGTGCCAACTACATCGCATACAAGATACTATTGAAACTTTTCTGGGGGGTTTTTAGCCCACCCCCCAATAGCCTTTACGTTAAAATGCGTAAATTTGAGAGCATGCAAAAAAATTTTGGTTTTTCGTAATTCTTTTTAACCGTTACTCGGGATTTTCTCGCAATTGTTTCATGAGCGTCTAGTGAGTTGTGAGAGTCTCGTAAGTTGTGAGTGTCTCGCGAGTTGTGAGTATCTCGAGAATTGTGAATAGTGTTGTGTGCATGATTTCACTCACGCTCGAAGAATTTTATTTCAATCACGGTTACGCACGATTATCTGAATGCATTTGAATTTCACTCTCGAATCAAGTGACACGACAACTCACGACTGAAGTGCACGCCTCCAATGCCAAATGAAGTTTCAAACAGGGAGACAGCCCATCTTGTGATCTATTTAATATCCTGCTGCAGAAAATTATAGGAAATGCAGGTGTGAATGGCATGGCCTATGTCGACGACATTGGTATTATAGATCTACCACCGGAAGAATAAATTTCATTGAAAGCAGGGAGCAATGCTACATTTATATAGACGAAAATCAAACTATACACGACACTGAAAAAACCAGTGCTGTAGTGTGACTCCGTAGCATGGGTACATGCGAAAGCAGTTGAGGCAGTATTTGAGGTGTTTGAGAGAAAGATTCTCCTTAAAATATATGTACCAGTCTGCATTCAAGGAGAATACAGGCGTCGTATAAACTACGAGGAGTGACCAAGTGGAAAAAGACATCTCAAAACTGGTTGTCGAAGATTGGAAAAGGAACGCTGACGATCTAGGCGCTTGGAAATGTACTCTACGTTCGGCTAGAGGAAAAACTGTTCTGTAATGCTCAACTGAAGAAAAGAAGATGTTCAAGTCACAAATAAAAACAAGTAAAATGGCGTTAAGTTCGGCCAGATGGTGATGGCTACCCACCAACTCGGGTATATATGTAAACCACCTTTCGTCATAATTCGGTGAAAACTGCATAATTTATGCCCACATAGCAGCTATATCGAAATATGGTCCGATTTGGACCAAATTCAGCACTGACTTGATTTCTTGGTTTTTTTGGTAGCTATATCCAAATATAGACCGATAGGAACCATATATGACACGGAAGTTGAAAAGCCTGAAATAAGTCACTGTGCCAAATTTCAGCGTTTTATGGGGCCTAGACTTTAAATCGAGAGATCGGTCTATATGGCAGCTATATCCAAATCTGAACTGATCTGACCCAAATTGAAGATGGATGTCGAAGGCCCTAAACAATTCACTGTCCCAAATCTCGGCGAAATTGGAAAATAAATGTGCCTAAGACCTTAAATCGAGAGATCGGCCTATATGGCAGATATATCCAAATTTGAACCGATCTGAGCCAAATAAAAGATAGACATCGAAGGGCTCAACACAACTTACTATCCAAAATTTCGGCGAAATCGGGTCTTTTGGGCCCAAGACCTTAAATCGAGAGATCGCTCTATATATCAGCTATATCCAAATGTGAACCAATCTGAGCTAAATTGAAGTAGGATATAGAAGGGCCTAGCATAATTTACTGTCCCAAATTTTAGCAAAATCGGATAATAAATGTGGCTTTTGTGGCTCTAAGGCCTTAAATCGGCGGATCGATCTATATGGGGCTATATTGAGATATAGTCCGATACAGCCCATGTTCAAACTTTACACAAAAAAAGAATCTGTGTATAGTTTCAGCTCAATATTTCTATTTTTAAAGACTGTAGCGTGATTTCAACAGGCAGACGGACATGACTAGATCGTCTTAGATTTTTACGGCTATCAAGAATATATATACTTTGTAGGGTCGGAAATGGATATTTCGATGTGTTGCAAACTAAGTGCCAAAATTAATAGGCCCCCATCCTTCGGTGGTGGGTATAAAAAGGAACAAGCGTGCTAAGTTCGGCCGGGCCGAATCTTGGGAACCCACCTCCATGGAATCTGCTAAAATATGGGAGCTATATCTACAATAGTTATAGACCGAATTGACCGTACTTGGCGCAGTTGTTAAGAGTCATAAGAGAATACTTTATGCAAAATTTCAGCCATATCGGTTAAAAATCGCGGCTTGTAAGGTCTCAAGCAGTCAACTCAGAAGATCGATTTATATGAGAGTTATATCAGGTTATTAACCGATTTAAACCGTACTTGGCGCAGTTGTTGGAAGTCATAACAGAACATTATGTGCAAAATTCAGCCAAATCGAGCAAACATTGTGGCTTCAAGGGGTTTAAGAAATCAAATCGGGAGATCGGTTTATATGGGAGCTATATCCAAATCCGAACCGATATGGCCCATCTACAATCCCGAACGAGCTACATCGTTATAAAGTATCTGTGCAAATTCAAGTGCATAGTTCTACGCGTTCCATCGCTATTGTGATTTCGACCGACGGACGGACGTACATGGCTAGTACGAATCAGAATTTCGAGAAGATCAAGAATATATGTACTTTATAGGATCCTAGATCAATATTTAGAGTGTTACAAACGGGAAGACTAGATTAGTATACCCCCATCCTATGGTGGTGGGTATAAAAAGTGAAATACCAAATATTCGGTGTGGAAATAATATATCTATTTTGACAACATGTGACATTACATATCGTCAACGTCCATAATTGCAAATGTGTACAATACCAGGGTAAGCAACTGTCATTATAATTTAGCATTTGAAAGACGGCAAAGTGTAAATATTTGTAAATTTTAATGTTTTGCAGGGAAGTCTGATCAACATTGTTTACCTACACCACTACCGTGGTACAGGGTATTATAATTTGGTGCATTTGTTTGTAACACCCAGAAGGAAGAGAGATAGACCCATTGAAAAGTATACCTATGTGTATAAAATACAGGTCGCAGTTTTCATCCGATCGTCTTAAAATTTGGTATAGGCATGTTTTTTGTCTTAGAGACGGAGCCTTTTGAAATTGGAAAAAATCGCTTTCGATTTCGACATAGCTCCCATATATATGTTCTCCCGATTTGTAGTAATAATGCAATAAAATGGTTATATGTTAACCGGTTCTCTCGAAAAATTGACTCTCGACATTACTGGTGAATGAGAATATCTCCCATATATATTTTCGTTCGGTTTTAAGAAATATTGCAATAAATTGCATATTTTTTAAATGATTCTCTCCAAATTTGGCAGGAAGAATTTTCTTATGACTCTTGATATTACTGGTGATTTTCAAAGAAATCGGCCCAGATTTAGGTATAGCCTTCATATATGTATATCGTCCGATTTTCACTCCAAGAGCCACTGCAAGTGGATTGTTCGACCAATCTTGCCAAAATTTTGCACGCTTTCCTCGACGACTACCACATTATCTGAGATGTTTGCTCGAAATCGGTTCAGAATTTGATATAGTTCCCATATACATGTTCCTCAGATTTTCAGTAATTTTCAACAATATTGTCATTTGTCAACCGTAGTTATTACAGTTTGAACATATTTGCTAGGAATTTAATACGGATTGCTTAATAATCCATCTGAAAACATTCGACGTGGTCCATCAAAACTGGTTTAATATTGGATATAGCTCCCACATTTTACTTAAAGGATAGGTGTAGGGTATTATACATTCGGCACCGCCCGACTTTTGCCCTTCCTTACTGGACTCATATAAGAAATCATCTGATGCAAGTTCTAGATCATATGCTTTTGAGCTTCTTTCTATTCTTCTATTTGGTCACAAATTATTTCTATGTTGTTTGATTCATTTCCAGTTTATGGGGGTATATTCATTTCGTCCATCCGTTTGCATCACATCGAAATATCCACTTCCGACCCCATAAATATAGATATACATTGTTGATAGTCGTATATACATTATTGAAAATCAAAGACGATCTAGCCATGTCCGTCCGTGTGTCTGATGAAATCAAGCTACAGTCTTTAAACATAGAGATATTGAGCTAAACTTTGCACGGATTCTTTTTTTGCCCATAGGCAGTATATGCTCATAGATGGGCTATATCGGAATATATCTGAATATTGCTCCTATATAGTCCAATATTCCAATTTAAGGTCTGTGGCCCATAAAAGCCACATTTATATTCCGATTTCGCTGAAATTCAGGAAAGTGAGTTGTGTTAGGACCATCGATATCCTTCTGAAGACGGCCCGGATCGGTCCAGATTTGGATATAACTGCCATTTACAGCAATATTGAACCAAAATTGAACAGTGACTTGTATTTATTAGACCATTCAATGTCAGAGCCGCCTCCATCATCGGTCGATGTCGGTGAGATGTAACCGGTGCATGGAGTGGGTACACTTCCGATCTTGCTCTGGCCTCACTTCATACTGGTTATGTCGCAAGGTGCTATGCGAATATAGCCAGCAGTGGGTCACAAGGATCGTCGTCGTCGCCTTCTGCGTCCTCGTCGTCGGACTATGTGACCCCCCCGACCTCTCCCGTACGGCAATTTACGCAACGGCAGCATCCCATCCCAAATATTGCCAGGCCAGTGCCGGGAAGTGTATCGCTTTTGCAGTTAAACTGAAACGGACTTCGCGGCAAGATCGATGAGATTGTGGACTTTATGAGTCGGAAGAGCTGACCAACATCTGCAGCTTGCACAGTTGTCACGGCTACAATGTGCTACGTAAGGATCGCTCAAGGAATGGAGGTGGGGAATTGACCTTCGTAATACACCATTCCGTGCAATATAGACCTATCTCGCCTGCGCATGGCGCTAGTGACCCCTACATAGAATGCATGGGGATAGCAGTCAGGTCCGATAATGCCGAGATAGAGCTATACAATGTGTACATACCGCCGGTTGGTAGCTGTGTCCCGATTAATGGCCAGGCTTACAACCCCGACATAAGTGGGTTGCTATCTGACCATAATCGTCCGGTTCTAGGGGACTTTAATGCGCATCACACGTCATAGCATTCATCTCTAGGTAACGACCAGCGTGGCATAGCTTTGGCAGAGCAGATTAAAAGCTCCACGTTTTGCACGGTGAATGAGGATGCCCCCACTAGGGTTACGAGAAGGTGCAGCAGCTCGCCAGACATCTCCATTGCATCTCTTGAGTGACGTATCCTGCAAGCCGTTATCTCTTTGGGGTCACACCACCTCCCCATAATTCTCACCATCGACCGACCACATGAATCTGGAAATAAACAGGGTTGTCAACGAACAAAAGCGGAATTTGTGGCTGGAACACTTGCAGCAATGTAACTTAGGCACCGGTGTAGGCAATCTTTGGTCTACTGTTAAGTCACTCTCGAATCCCGATAGACGGGATGACAGGACCTCAGTCACTTTTGGCGAAATAACCGTGACTGATCCGAAGAGATGCGCCAGTTTGTTCAACCGTCAATTTATTGTGCATCCCAAGAGAGATAGGGTAAGGAGGAGAGCCATTCGCCGTATTCGTGGTCTCCGAGCCGATGAACAGCCATCACAATTTACCGTGGGCGAAGTTGCGAGTGTCATCCGTGGCGCCAAATCATCTAAGGCGTTGGGCCCCGACGGAATCTCTACATTGATGTCGAAGAACCTGGATTCACCTGGAGTTGAGTACCTTACCATTATCCTCAACCTGTCATTGAACACTCTTATAGTTCCCGATATCTGGAAAATGGGCAGAGTGATACCGCCACTGATGCCTGGAAAAGACCCGAGTTTGGGGAAGTCGTACAGACCGAGCTCCCTTCTCTCACCAGTGGCAAAGACGCTTGAGGCATTACTCCTCCCGAGCCTCAAGCGAATTATCTGTGTGGTCGCCAGTCATTTGTGGAATTAGGGATTAGAAGTTGAAACACCGTAGAGTGAAACAGGGAGTTACCCAAGGTGGTGTGATATCTCCGGCACTATTTAACCTCTACCTATTCTCCATTCCACCCCCTCCAGACGGTATAGAGATCGTATCATATGCGGGCGATTGTACGATCATGGCATCAGGCCCCGCGACCATTGATGACATCTGCGATAGGTTGAACGTCTACCTCAACGAACTTGCCTCATATTTCGCTGCAAGAAATCTGAAGATATTCGCCACCAAATCTTCAGCCACATTGTTTACTACAAATACGCGTGAGGTGAATACTGAGCTGACTTTGATGGTCGGAGAAATGATTTCGGCCATCAAGTGTCCCAAAATACTTGGCGTCACATTTGAAAGCTCTTACACATTCTCCCCACATGCCACAGCAATCTGCGATATAGTCAAACGTAGAAACAAGGTCCTCAAGTCACTTGCTGGCAGCACTTGGGGTGCAGACAAAGAAACTTTGTTGACCACGTACAAAGCAATTGTTCGGTCCGTGGTAAGTTATGCAGCGCCAGTGTGGTCTCGTCAACTTTGTGACACGCAGTGGAATAATATTCAGATCTGTCAGAATGCCGCCCTCCGAACTGCGACGGGCTGTCTCCTCAGTTCTCATGTGGACTACCTCCAACAGGAGACAAAGATCCTACCAGTGCGAACACATAACTAGATACTGTCTAAGCAATCATCATCTTGTGGATAGATATCCACCTCCCAGAAGCCTTAAGGTAGATCTACATGATCTAGAGCGTGAGATTGAGCGCTACAAGAGAGAACCTCTAGATCAAGCGGCATATCAAGCAGGTCTAAACAACATAAATGCAGACACGGTAGCAGATGAGGTAATTGGCTACTGGGTGAATGTAGTCCTTGGAGAACGACCGCCTCCCATTGCACCTGAAGAAATCGACCTCCCCCGGCAAACCAAAGTGGTTCTGGCTCAATTACGTTCCGATAGACGCAGCCGCCTCAATTCCTACAAAGTTAGGATTGATGCCGACGTGCGTGCAAGATGTATGTCCCCATTGTAACCAGGGGCGGCACGATACACGTCACCTGTTTAACTGCCCTGCCAGACCCACTCGACTCAGACCCAGATCCCATCTTAGTCGCAGAGTTCCTGGATCTTAACACTCAACAGAATCAAGCAGACGAAAGATAGAATAGAGCACAATAAACTGCTTCAACAACAACAACCGATGACCGATCTCCAATTGAGCCTGGAGTAAAAAAATGAATGCGAAATGGCAACACTTCGTATTACGAAAAATCGGGTACAAAGAAAACAATTTGCAAACACATTTTCAAAACAAGTAAAACGGCTTTAAGTTCGGCCGGACCGAACTTTAGATACCCACCAACTCGGGTATGCATGTAAACCATCATTCGTCAAAATCCGGTGAAAAATGCATACCTTATGCAGCTATATCGAAATATATTCCGATTTGGACCAAATACTAATCAGTACAAGTTATTGTTCAATTGTGTATAACAAAATATTGATCATTTTAGTAGCTATATCCAAAAATAAACCGATCTGAACCATACACGACACATATATCGAAAAGCCTAACATAAGTCACCGTGCCAAATTTCAGTGAAATCGGATTATATACGGGCTCAAAACCTTACATCGAGAGATCGGTCTATACGGCAGCTATATCCAAATCTGAACCAATCTGAGCAAAACTGAAGATGAACGTCGAAGGGCCTAACACAACTCACGGTCCCAAATTTTGGCAAAATCAGACGTTAAGTGCGCCTTTTATGGGCGCAAGACCATAAATCGAGAGATGGGTCTATATGGCAGCTATATCCAAGTCTGGACCGATCTGGGCCAAATCGAAGAAAAATGTCGAGTGGTCTAACACAACTCACTGTCCCAAATTTCAGCAAGATCGGATTATAAATGTGGCTTTTATGGGCCTAAGACCCTAAATCGGCAGATCGCTCTACATGACAGCTATATCCAAATTTGAACCGATCAGGGCCAAATTGAAGAAGAAGTCGAAGGGTCTAACGCAACTCCCTCTCCTAAATTTCAGCAAAATCGGATAATTAAGCCTAACATAAGTCCATGTGTCAAATTTCAGTGAAATCGGGTTATATATGTGCTTTTTATGGGCGCAATACCTTAAATCGGGAGATCGGTCTATATGGCGGCTGTATCCAAGTCTGGACCGATCTGTGCCAAATCGAAGAAAAATGTCGAGTGGCCTAACACAACTCACTGTCCCAAATTTCAGCAAAATCGGATAATATATATGGTTTTATGGGCCTAAGACCATAAATCGGCGGATCGGTCTATATAGCAGCTATATCAGGTTATCGACCGAATTAAACCATACTTAGCACAGTTGTTGCTAACCGACCTACACTAATAAGAAATATTTGTGCAAAATTTGAAGCGGCTAGCTTTACTCATTCGAAAGTTAACGTGCTTTCGACAGACAGACGGACGGACGGACAAACGGACAGACATGGCTAGATCGACTTAAAATGTCATGACGATCAATAATATATATACTTTATGGGGCCTTGGATTAATATTTCGAGGAGTTACAAACAGAATGACGAAATTAGTATACCCCCATCCTATGGTGGAGGATATACAAATTAATTGATTCTATCATTTTTTTAATTGAATATGATTTTTTTCAATTGCATTCGTGACTGCCATTTTCAATCAAAAATTTAATTGATTCAAGAAATTTTGTTTCAATGGATTCTGCTAAAAAATTATACAAAATAAATTTAGTTGAAGCGCATTATTTTATTCTACATACCAATCTTCTGTCTAACTAGCAAAAATTAAAACTTTTAGAAACCGAACAAGGATAATCGAAAGACCGGTCTATATGAGAGCCATATCAG